>NC_062188.1:3799507-3862007 GCF_912470025.1 Vespa velutina
TTTATCGTATATGGAGATAGGGATATTGAGTTAACGCCTGTGATTAAATCCGCCATTTGTCATAGTTATGTTATGCAACGAAATTGCCATTAATCGAAGATACCCAAACGATCGAAGCAATAGATCCATTCGTTTATATAGCTCACATAATCGAGACCAACATAGAGGCAATGAAAATCATGGACTTCAATGATGATGATCGAAATCTTTTTGATAAACAGGAAGAGATATTTCAAAGTGCAAATAGCCATAGTTAATGTTTTTCTCTTTTTATTTTCGTGCGTTTTTTTTTTGTTCTTTTTCTTTTTCGTCTTTTTTTTTTTTCATTTCCTTTCGATGTAAAATCTGAGGGTACCTTGGATCGTTCGAAAATAGATTGAGCCAAAGAGAACTAACCGATCGAATGTACTTACGTACTTACTTATACAGTTGTGCCAGTCCGTAAATGTGTGCGAGCAAATATTCTCGCAACTGGTTGAATTTACAGAAAGAAACTTTATTCACTCAGAGAGAGAGAGAGAGAGAGAGAGAGAGAGAGAGAGAGAGAGAGAGAGAGAAATTCGCACGTTACTGAGTCAGCTGCAAAGTGCATGTAAAAATATTTCCTTTCTTTTTTTTCTTCTCTTTTTTATTTCTTTTTCTTCTGCTTCTTTTTTTCTTTCTTTCCTTTTTTTTTTTTTTTTTTTTTTTTAAATTAATGCCTATAATTCTTTTTAACGATCAATCGCAGTCAAGATTGTATCTCTGATGATGAAAAATGATCGATATTTTAAATATTTAAGTGTCTAGTTGACTTTTCATATGATTTAATTTAAAAAAAATAATCATTGTGCTACGTAATATTTCTTTTTGACAATTCGTTAAAATACGCAACAGTTTGTTTTGTAAATAATGTATTTTTATTTTATAGGTGTAATTGTATTCATAAAATAAAATAGGAACGTGTTAGTCAGTCATTAAAATGTATATCGATAATAATATAATTTCGAAAAATTATATTGATCTTTCATAATTCAAAAATATTACGATTGAGAGAGAAAACAAAAAATTACTTAATTACATTTAATTTATCTAGACTTTCTAGCTGATTCAGTACTGTACAAAATTTTTTTTTAATAAACTTTCTCGTAATTTCAAATTTGTTTGGATATTTATGTAACACCCTGTATACGTGTACAGGGTGTTACATTTAAATGCTAACGATCTTATAATTTAAGAATAATCAAAGCTATGAAAAAAAATATTTATACGAAAGTTGTTTAGCATAAACGAATTACATTATGATATATAAATAATTTTTACATTTTTGTGTTAGAAGGGAAGGTTTAAGGTTTTTTAAGGTTTTTTTTTTTTTTAATACGGCTATATTTTTATCAACGTGAAATGATAGATGAGATTAAGACGAATCTAGTGATAATACCGTAATGCGTATGTTAAAAAAAAAGAATTCCGGAGTGAAGAAAAAATTCACAAAAATTGCGAACAAATCAATGCACGTGAACAAAAGATCTGCCATGTTGAAATTAGATTCTGTATCTTTGATACATGGAAATGTCATTTTAACGGTCCAATTAAAAAATTTGCATATTTTTGACGAGTACCAACGATAAAAAAATGATCCAATAATTATTTCCTGCGTCGATTATTATTTACGTCAATTGTCAAAATTTTGGGATTTTTTTTTTTTTTATTCTCATGGTACCACAACAAGATTATAGCATTATAATTCGCTGTATTCTTACTGATCTCAATTATCTTCTCGCGATAATAAGAATATGTAGTCCCATTTAAAAAAAATTACGATAGTCTTGAAATCTCTTTCATCGTTCCATTCACAGAAAAACTATTTATACCGCACAATGTGTTCCTTTATATCGAAGAACTTTTGTAGGAAAAATTTTTTTTGTAACTTCAATTCTTCGTCAGATATTCTACCGTTCACAGTAAAATGTATTACCCTATGCATATCATACATATATATATATATATATATATATATATATATCGTAGTGAATATGAAACCGCTTAGCTCGCGTATTTAAGATGACTTTTCGATTTTCCATCTCGAATATTTTCCGATGATAAGAAAAGTTCAATAATAGAAAAACTATCGATTTTTATATATCTATATGATATAATTGTAACATGAATTTTTATTATAACTTATATAATCCATTGAACGTTCTATTCTAAATATTTTAATTATATTACATATATATATATATATATATATAAATATAAATACATATATTTATTTTATATATAATCATGATATTTAGTTTTCAACTAGTGTATCATATATAATTTGATTATCAGCTGTCAATATTAACCTTGAAAAGAATTTCAATGAATAAATGTTCGATAAATAGATAAATGAATACCTAATCGATTCGAATCGAATAGAATTCTCTCTTCTCGATTCCCTATGTGATTAGGTTATCGGTCAAGGCGAGAATTTCTTTGGTGAAACTCATACAGTGCTAAAGTACAGTGAGTACAACAAAGTTTTGATCGATCGTTTGAACCACCAAAGAGAAGGAAGGGAACGTCTAAAGTAGTGCTAATGACTTTTATCGCATCCGTGATTACAGAAAATGTTGGAACCGTTCGAATTTTGCAGACATTTTCGATTATAGTCGTAAAAATGAAATGCACAATTTTCGATAGGGATTGCGAATAATTCGATCTTCGAAATTATCTTCGAGAGATACGAATTATAATTTAACATAATATTTTAACATACTATTTTAACAAAGAGTATAATATTTTAACAAAAAAAAAAAAAAACAAAAAAAAAAAAAAAAAAAAAAAAAATTATACGCTTCTTTTTCTTTCCTTTTTTTTCCTTCCTTTCTTCTCTCTTTTCTTTTTCTTCTTTTTTTCTTTTTTTCTTTTCTTATTCATACGAGGAACCATTCCAAAAAAGTTCGCGCCTTTTCTTTTCTTTTCTGTTGCTTTCTCTTTTTTTTCTTTTCTTTTTGTTTTTTCTTTTTCTCTAAATGTACAAACGTCATTCTTAAAAAGCGATAAATCGAGAGTAAAGGAGGAGTCAAAGAAAAAAAAAAGAAGAAAGAAAAATACAAAAAAAGAAAGAAAGAAAAAGAAAAGATAGTAAACAAAGCCGCATCAAAATGTATCCTAAAGTTTAAGATATATATATAAAAAGAACATTTGGTTTCTTCTTCTTTAATTTTATTTATCTTTTGTTTTTTATTCTTCTTTTCATTTTCTTTTTTTTTTTTGTTTGTTTTTTTTTTCTTTTTTTTTTTTTTCTTTTTTTCCTTCAATTTCTCTCTTCTTTTTCCTTTTGAAGAGAGAGAGATAGAGAGAGAGAGAGAGAAAGAGAGAGAGAGAGAGAAAGTGAGAGCATTAAGACGATTAGAATCTTTTGTTGATTTTTCGTAGATGAAAGAACGTATGAGTGTCTGCGAACATATTTCGTTTTCCACTTCCTCGATCTCGTTACGATAACTAGATATGTTTATTTTGTCTGAACCGGACGTGCCTCTGCGAGTAGCAACAAGATACCCGTTTTCCAATTTCTTCGTTGCTGAGTTAGCTCTTGGATTTTCAGCTTTCGAACGGAATCTGACGGAATTTCTATGAATGGACTAATATTGTAGAAAAGTAAAGAATGAAAAAAAAAAAAAAAAAAAAAACAGAAAAAAAGAAAGAAAAAGAAAAAGAAGAACAAAAAACGAGCAATAAAACGATTCATATTTGTCATCATTAATTATATCAATAATCATTGTGTATCATCGATGAAATTTTCTCTTTCTCTCTTTTTTTATCTTTTTTTTCTCTCCTTTTTTTTCTTCTTTTTTTTTTACGTTTCTTTTTCAGACTCAATCCAAACAACGTAGATGCAGAATCTATACCAATGACACAGAGACAAATTAGTATGCGAAATGGACGTCGGTCACGTCGAGAGAATGGACAAACGGAAGAAGAATCTCGAACTATGAAACAGGTATATGTATCTCTTGCATATTTAATCAATTTCTTCTCTACGGGATTATTTTGTTAAAATTATAACAACTAGAATAATATATAATTGGTTCTTATATATATATATTTTATATAATATAATATTATATTTATTATTATATAATATATATATATTATTATATATTTTATATATTATTTAGATATATTATATGATGTATAAAACATGATATATATATATATATATATATATATGTCTCTCTATATATAAATCAATTTGTTTTCAGAAGAATTTTATTAAAATTATAGCAAGTGCAATAACATATAATTGATTAATATTATTATATATATTTTTTTATATTAATAAATATTTTTATATGTCATATAATTTATTATATTATAATTTGCTAATATATTTTACTGGAAAAATTATTAGAAATTACTTATTGATGCAATCAGTTATCATACTTGTTCGTTTAGCCTAGGTAATATTTGTTCTATAGGTGGTAAAGATGTTGGTAGCTGTTGTGGTTCTCTTCGCTATTTGTTGGGGTCCTATATTAATCGACAACGTGCTCACAGCTTACCACATCCTACCACGTCAGAGAAAGGGAATTTATAAGCACATGAACACGGCTTTCCATTTAATGGCTTATTTCAACAGGTAATATCGTCATCCCCATCATCATTATCATCATCATCATCATCATCATCATCATCGTCATCATCATCATCATTTTTATTATTATTATCTTCATCTTATAGTTTATTAATTTATTTGATATTTTTAACAAATGTACAGAAGTAAGAAAATTTTTTAATAATATTTTTTCTTTCTATATTGTTTCTTTCTCTCTCTCTCTCTCTCTCTCTCTCTCTCTCTCTCAAACGAAATTATTAAACGTTTATATTAAAGTGAAGGGAAATAGAAATTATTTTGGTCAATTGCTTGACGAGCTTCTATCCTCGTTTATCAAACCATCTTCACATCCATCATCTTGTTCTCCTCTCGTTAGATTTCTTTCCAGCTAGGAGGTGTGTGGACGACCATTTGAACGAATGATTTGCTTCGAGAAGATGCGATTACGATGTAATTGGTGGCTATCATTGATATAGCAGCTGGTGCGATAAGCAAATTGTATTAAATTGACGTTGAATTTAGATCGTGATAAGAAGAAGAAGAAGAAGTAGAAGAAGAAGAAGAAGAAGAAGAAGAAGAAGAAGAAGAAGAAGAAAAATTGAAAAGAAAAAATAAATAAATAAAAAAGAAAAAAAGAAAAATACGGATGAAAAGCACGTAGGAAACAAAGAAAAAAGGAAAGAAAATTTATCGTCGTTCGAATTATTATGTGTCATTTTTAATCAGGAAATGTATTTAATTCAATATGTATAAATTGATTCTCTATTGGAATCGAAAAAAGATCTCCTTGAGATTTGTTAGCCCGTTGACTATGAAATGATAAAGTGACAATAAACAGATTGCTAATATTCGTCGGACAATTTGTGCCTTCTGGCGCGGACCCCGCTTTTCACGAACACTTCATGACCCAACCGGAGGAGCTTAAAATACGCTTAGCAACATCTAACCGCGTCGAATCTTAAATAGAAGATAGAAATGTTCTCTAAAAAGATTATACCCGTCTGTCCGCAAACTAGAGAAGTTCTTCGTACAGTAGAAGATTATTATATTTCGAACGTACATATATACGTATACAATTTCAATTCAAACTTTAAACTCTTAAAAACTTAAGTATATATATATACATATATATACTTAAAAAAAAATATATATATATTTATAAAAAAATATATATATTATAAATAATAAAAAATATATATATATTTTTTTTATAATAAAAAAAAAAAATATATATATATTTTTTTTTTCTTGGAGATCAATACATAAGTAAAACGTTTTGTTACAAAAAAATTTTTTAATTTGCTTATTGATCGATCCATCCAACGATTATTGCAAAATGATATGCTACGAAATATATTCGATTTTCTCGATTGATTCATAGATAATATTAACAATCGGTTTTAATACCGTGAAGAATTTATTAGTGTAAATAAATTATATAAAAAAAAAAAAAAAAGAAAAAAAAGGAAGGAAGATTTTGTACAAAGAATTCGTACAAAATAAATGCAGATACGATATTTATATATATATTATTATTATTATTATTATTATTATTATTATATTTGGAAATAAATATTTTTTTTTTTTTTTCAATAAATATTTTATCCCGTAATTATACTTATTACTTAGGAACTTAGTACTCTTAATTTTTTTTTTTTTTTTTTATATGATAGATAGATCATTAGAAATATTCGTATTAAATTCATTATCATCGACAAAATGTGATAGATCTTCGTTAGATTTGCATAGTGTGTCATATTGGAATCTTCAGAGATAATTAAATTGGAAAAGTAGGTCGTTTCTTATGGGCACAAAGTTCTTAACGTAATGCGTTTCTTGATTATTATTCAATCGCCCTGCCATTTTATCTTTTATCTTTTACCTCGTTTTAATCGTTTCTATTTTAAATGGGACTTGTAATTTCATTTTTCATCTTTCAACATCAAAGATATATATATATATATATATATATATATATATATATATATTAACAATGAAAGTAAAGTACCTTTATTCCTCAGTGGTTAACTTTGCGTTCTTTTTTCAAAATCAATTATTCTTGCAAGAAATTAAAAGGAAACTTATCATAATGATGATAATAGAGATAGAGAGATAGAGAGAGAGAGAGAGAGAGAGAGAGAGAGAGAGAGAGAGAGAGAGAGAGAGAGAGAAATAAACCGCTTGTATTTATTTGGTTAGTATTTTTATTACATTTTAAATAGTTAAATATTTTTTAAAATATGTATAATATAATTTTAAAAAATATCATTTTAAAATATGGTCAATATGTATATGAATATTTGTGAAAAATTATCAGTACGTAATATAAATTGATTATTATAAATTATTATATCTTGGGATAATTAATTGTTTGGATATATTATAAATAAATATATGTATATATATATATATATATATATATATATATATATATTTATATAAAATACCGAAAAAAAATTATATTACTTAAAAATATTTTAATTGTAATAAAGTTAATACAGTTATTGGATTAATTGATATAATTACCGATCCACTTATATTACCAATAATATATAATATTTTTGATTAAAATTGTTCGACCGAAATAAATAAATTGTTTCGAGGTGAAAGTAACAAAAAAAAAAAAGGCCGATTGATTAAACATTTCAGTTGCATCAATCCAATCATCTATGGGTTCATGTCGAAACATTTCCGTGAAAGTTTCTTATCGGCTGCCTGCGGAGGCTGGTGGATTTGTTGTCCAAGAAGAGGTTACAGAACTCCGATGAAAAGACACTCGAGTTTGAGTCAAACCAGAACTACCAGCGTAAGGTATGCTTCAACATTCGATTGCTTCTTTGAATCATTTTTTCTTTTTCTTTTTTTTGTTCTTTTTTTTTTTTTTGTTTTCCTTTCCCCTCATTTTATTTTCCTTTCCTCCCTTTCGTTTCTTTTTTTTTTCTTTTTTTGTTCGTTCATTCCAAACACCTTCTTTACCTTCCTACTCGTGAAAGAGAGAATGAAAGAAAAAGAAAGAAAGAAAGAAAAAAAAAAATAAAAAATTATTACAATTATTTTCTCTCTCTCTCTCTCTCTCTCTCTCTCTCTCTCTCTCTCTTTCTCGTTCTTTTTCGTTTTGCTTTTTTTTTTTTAATTGATCTTTTTTCTCTTCGCTCTTTTTTCTTTTTTTTTTTTTTATACAATTTTTCTCCCTTTTCGTATAATCATAACATGATTGTTGGACGTTTGGATACGAAAATATGATATTTTTGAACGGGTACATAATTCTTTCTTCTTTTCATGTTAATTATCAAAAAGAAAGAGAGAGAGAGAGAGAGAGAGAGAGGGAGAGAAAGAGAAAGAAAATAATAAAAGAACGCCACCTTACCGATCCTAACATATTATACTTTGTCTTTGTCGTAGCGATTTTCTTTCATATTTTGCGTAGAACACAGTGCCGTTTAGAGCGAATCTGTTGCTCGTAAGTATCATTCGCATAATGTCGCTTTGCTTTTGTAATTGCGCCGACTTGCTTTTTTTATATATTATATATATATATATTTATAAATTCTTTTTTGTTATTGTTGTTATTATTATTATTATTTTTTCTATATTATTTATATATTATAAACTTCTCCTTGTATTTGTCGACCTTTTTTTTTTTTTGTATATTTATATATCGATTATAAATTTCTATCTTTTTCTCTCTCTCTCTCTCTTTCTTTCTCTTTTTCTTTCTCTCTCTTTTTCTCTCTTTCTATTTTTCTCTCTTTTTCTCTCTTTTTATTTCTTTATCGTAATATCAAATAAAATGTCAACTTTGTATATAATAAATTGTAAATTTTGTTCCCTTATAATTGCTAATAACCACGCATGAGAGGTTGGACGCGATACGTTGGATAATAGTAGCAAAAAAAGAAAAAAAAAAAGAAAAAAAATATAATAAAAAAGAAAATTAAAAAATGTCAACTTTCGCCGTTCGTTTTCTTTTTTTACGACGAACACGATAAAGCTTTAGTATATTTTTTTTTCTTCTTCTTCTTCTTCTTCTTCGTTCTTTTTTTCTCTCATACTTTTTTTCCCCTTTCTCTTTGATAAAAATTCAAGATTTTGAAGATGTATATCTTATAATCATCATTGGAACGAACAAATTCAAACAAAAATTTTGGTTAAAATTATATGAAAATGATTATTTTTCTTCGTCCGACATTTTACAAACTCTTATCTTTCAATATCAAATATATTTTATATTCCTTTTTCAATTAATTCTTAAAAGCAAAATGATATTTTCGAACGATTAGCGAGAAAATTATCATTTTTCGATAGTTGAACTCGATTAATAAAAGTTCGAGAAATTCTGTTATTGATTATAAAAGAGAAAAATGATCAACGGTATTTTAGTTTAAGTAATTATTACGTATAAGAAAAATTGTCAAAGATATTTTTATCATTATTCGTTCGAAAAAAATTGAATGATTTTAATTAATGGTATCAATGTCCGCATCTCGTTTGTCACAAGACAAGAAGATTGGAAAATACCTCGGAAATAATTGATCAAATTATATACATACGTATATACATACATAGATATCTATGTACATATATATATACATACAAATATATATACATATACAACGTATATATATACATGTATATATATATATATATATATATATATATATATATATGCATATATTTATATACCTGTAGAGAAGAGAAATTACAAAATTTCCGAATGAACAATCTTGTTGAATGTTATAAGAGAGAAAACTTTGGTTACTAAATTTATATCACGTTTTACATATATACATATGTATTTGTATATGTATTACATATGTGTGTATTTACCAACATCGATCGTCAACAAATTTTTCACGGTTCGCTTGCCATAATCATGAAAGTCGTAAAAAAGTAAAACTTCACGATTTCATAAAAGAAAAGTTTGAAATTTCTAAGAGTAAAAAACATATGTATTATATATATATATATATATATATATATATATATGTATGTATGTATGTATGTATGTATGTATGTATATATGTATATATGTAGATATATTTGTACCTGTGCGTCCATATACGTACAAATGTAAAGTAATATCGTAGAGCATTAAGGTTGGATATAAAAAGTTTGAAGGAAAGTAGTTTGCAAATCTTTTCAAATACTTTTTACACGATTCCTAAGTCAGATTTCTACGCTTTTTTTTATTTATTCAATGTAAATCGAAGATTTATTCGAATGTTTTATACGAATGTCGAATCATTCAAAAGGAAGAAAAAGTTCGATAGATAGGTACCTAATATAGATTTATCTTTTATAATCAAATTTTTTCCTTTGCTTTTTTCTTTTAGCCAAACAAATTTGAATCAATAAAATTTTAATATTTAATAAAAAATAATTTATATAAATCTAAAAAAAAAAAATATATATATATATATATATATATATATATATATATATATATATATATATATATATATATATATATAGTCTACTAATGCAACGAAAGTCTTCCATTGCCTTTGGTAAATTCGAATCAATGATATAATTCAATATTCAATATTCAAATCGACAATAATTAATACAAAATATTAAGAATAATTTATAAGGACAATGAAATTTTTTGCATTTATTTTAGCCGAAACAAATACGATAAAATTTTTCTAATGACCGTAAAACAAATTTTCGAATAAATAAGATTCAATATTGAATGATTTAAATAAAAAAAAAAAAAAAATTTACACGCAAATATACATGTATAATTTATAAATGCAATGAAATTTCTGCATTGTTAAAAAAAACAAAAGCATATAAAAAATAAGAAAAAAAAGAAAAAAAAAAAAAAAAAAAAAAAAAAAAAAAAGAAAAGAAAATTTCAATAATAAAATTTAATATTAAATGACATTAATACATATATTATATATATATATATATATATATATATATATATATATATATATATATGTGTGTATGTGTATACGTACATATATAACGAGCGATACGCCAATAGATGAATATTATTGAATGCCCGATTCAGGTGGATACGGAATTCCTTCAAAGACTCCAAGTCACGAAACTCGACCGACATGCAGCTTGTAGTCTGCCCATGAAAATGTTTGCAGCTTGGAAAAATATTTCTTCGGCAAATGGTGTTAACTAGGAAGATCTGAAAATGCCTCGTCTTCGATATTGCGTTTCTGTATGTTTGTCTCTCTTTCTCTCTCTCTCTCTCTCTCTCTCTCTCTGTGTGCCATTCTATCTCTCTTTTTTCCTTTTTCTCTTTTTCTTTTTCATTCTCTTTCTCTTTCTCTTTCTCTTTGCAAGACTGGAACAACGTGAAAGAAAACACGATGTTATCGCGATAATGGTTATTACAATCACTTTCATATACATATACATTGCTCACACACACACACACACATACACACATAAAATAAATAAAGTTCCATTGTAAAAATTAACCAAAGGTTTTATCAAACGATCAAATGATTGTATTATAAGAATGATAATTATATCGTGTTGTTATTTATTTGTAACTTTTCTTTTTTACAAATGTTATGACAATGTTAAATGAAGTTAGAAGTTAAAAAGAGAAAAGTTAAGAAGATCAAATGAATTCTCGAAGAATAGAAAGTAATAATAATAATAATAATAATAATAATAATAATAATAATAATAATAATAATAATAAAATAAAAAGAAATTCTCCATTTTTTAGATAGACATTCGTTTTCTTCTTCCACGTCGTTCTTCGTGATGTAATTATGTTCACAAAATTTTTTACACAAATGTTTCATCTAAAGAAAAGTTATAGAAATTGAATATATTTCTTTCTTTTTTTTTTTTTTTTTTTCTTTTTTTCCTTTATGAATAAAGTAATACAAAATGAATAATACAAAATATTAAAAGAAATATTCTCATTTCGAACGATATATGTTTTTTTTCTTTTTCCAAGGGATTTTTAATGTTCATCGAACGTCTAAGATCTTTAGTCTCTGTAGAGAGTATATTATTATACGTATGTATATATATACATATATATATATACATATATATATATATATATATATATATATGTATATACATATAATATATTATATACACAAATATGTTCCTATGTTTGCCTGCTTTGCTTTCTTGCAATTAGTATGAAATTTGCGTCACGTAATTTCACTTTATGCACGTAGCATGTCATTGAACGTCAAATGCAGTAATTGTAAAGTTGTAGTTAATCTTATCCGTTGTGTACTTGCTATGAAGCGACAAGCAGGTTGGACATTAGATTAGGTATTATCAAAATATGATTAATTTAATACCCGTTCAATTTGAAAACGAATGGATATTTATTTTTATTATTTATCTTTTCTTATTTGTTCCTTTTTTTTTAAATCAGTTTTCTTAAGTTAAAAGAAAAATTGGAAATTATAATTAGTTAGGTTTAGATCACATTTTTGTTTTCATAGTTCTCTGTAACTCTTAAATGTTCTCTTTTTTTTTCCTTTTTTTTTTTTTTTCTTTATCTTTTTGTTAAATTGAAAAAATTATATAGCGTGAAAATTCTAATATATTACTTATATATACACTAAAATTACGTATATATTACGTATATGTTAATTTATAAAATATATATATATATATGTTATATATTATATATATATATATTCTCGAATCGCACATATTACTATGTAATATTACAATAGTGTACAAAAGAAAGATAAATATTAATAATTGAATAATTAAAGTTATTAATTTATAGTAATATTTATAAAATTCAATTTCGTGAAAGAATATATTTTATTTTTTAATGTTGTTTTTTTAAATCTGCAAATTAAAAAAAATATATATATAAATATTATAAATAAAAAAAAAAAACTTTTTAATCTTTTGTAAAATTTAAATCTATTGTATATATATATATATATATATATATATATATATATATATATATATATACATATTTCCTGTTTTACCCTCTTTCTTATTTCTTTTTTTATTTCTTTTTTTTGATTCCCTTTTTTGGCCTTTTCCTTTTTTTTTTTTTTCAATCTGTATGCTTTCAGATGGACTTGATTCTTCCTTCGTCCTCGAAACACGACGAGGGAAACTTTTCGTATGTAGATAGGCAAATTTTTGGACGGGAAAACGATGTGCGAAACGAAGTAATTAAAAAAGTTTCTAGCTAAATAAAGAGTGTGAGAGATAGAGAGAGAGAGAGAGAGAGAGAGAGAGAGGGAGAAAGAAAGAGAAAAAAAGAAAGAGAGAGAAAGAAAGAGAGAGAGAGAGAGAGAGAGAGAGAGAACCTTCAAGCTCGAGAGTTTTAAGCGGACTCTAGTAGTCGAAACGAGCAAATTTCTGCATATCACACTTGTTGAGATATCACTTTCCTTCTTTCTTTCTTTCTTTCTTTCTTTTCTTTTCTTTTTTTCTTATCTTCCTTTTCGTTTTCTTATTTTTTTTTTCTTTTCATTTTTTTCTTTTTTATTTCTTTTTTTTTTTTTTCTTTTACTGACACGAACACATCTATATACATATATATACACTTATATACGTAATAATTGCGATCATAGATCTTTGTCTATGATTCATATCATTCTTAAGGTGCTTCTTTGTAAGACGTAATAATAATAATTTTTAGATAGGATATATAATAAGAGAAAATCTCTAATGGATTTTCGACATTAACGAGGGGAAAATTGAATCGCTGATTAAAAAGAAAAAAAAAAAAAAAAAAAAAAAACTATAAATAAATAAATAAATAAATAAATGAATGAATAAATAAATAGGAAAGAGAAAGAAAGAAAAAAATGAAAAGAAAATAATATAAGAAAAGGAGAAAAGATTTATTCGCTTAAGCAAAATAATATATAATTACTTGTAATTGTATTAATCGATAAACTGTACGTTATATCGATGCACTACTTTATTAATATACTTATTACACATAAATGATAATATATTAATATTAATAATAATATTAATAATATATCGTATATATTCTAATATCGGTGTTGTTGTATCGAATGAAATTTCTTTTTACAAAAGGAACACCTATATAATATATACGTAAATATTTTCTCGGTGTATATTACATGAAATGAATATATATATATATATATATATATATATATATATATATATATATATATATTATATAATAATAATAATAATAATAATAATAATAATAATAATAATAATAATAATAACAACAACAATAATATAAATGTTTTTTCGATGATTGCATTTCAAAGATACGAATCTTGTTATAAAAAAAAAAAAAAAAAAAAAAAAAAAAAAAAAAAAAAAAAAAGAAAAAAAGAATAAAAAAAAACGAAATTCATGACAGTAACTTTGTAAAATAATGGAGAACATTTTTAAAGTCGTATTTCACATAAAATTATCGTTTATAACATTATCGTATATTTCTTATTAATTATCATTGTACACTACATACGTATGTGGTATTGTAATTATTCAAGTGTTAATAATTATGAAAAAGACTTTTTCAATTCCTTATAAGATTATCATAATGGTCTACAATCGATTGTAATTAAATACATAAAGTATTAAATGTATTGATGTTAAGGATAAATAAGAAAAGTAAATTTTGAAGGATAGAAAATATCGAGCGTCGTTAATGTTTATTCCAAATTGTAAATTTTATGTCTATTGTATTCTATAACAATTGAGGAAAGAGAGAGAGAGAGTGCGCGTGTGTGTGTGTGTGTATGTAAAAAAAAAAAAATGAAAGATAAAAGATACAAAGTTATGGTCATTTTTCGTTCTATTGTCATTCAAGATTTTTATTTATATTCTCCTTTGTAAGATGAATATCATTGATTTTCAAATAGTATTTATTTCCTAATATATATATATATATATATATATATATATATATATATATATATATATATATGTGTATAAAGAATGTAACAAAATTATACAAAAATTCAGGAATGGATTTCTCGTATGTAGAGATGAAAAAAAAAAAGAAAGAAAGAAATAGGCTTTATCAATATGAATCAGGAAAATTCATTTTTAATTATTAATGCTAATACTTTCAATAATTATATTGGTATAGTATTGTAATTATATTTTATATTTTATTTCTTAGAATTACGATAACATTTTGTTACGATCATTTCTTTTATATGAAATATTTTCGAAATGTCAATATCATCCTTGTTTGAATATTGACCAAGATTTGTCGTCTCATCGAGTTTCAAATACGCCCCATTAATACGCCTACTTATGATTGTCAAGTAAATATGTTAATCCATTAACTGGTGTTAAAGATATTAAAAGTAAAATCTGACACTTGACATAACGATAAACGCAAACATTTGAGCATAATCAAACTGATGTTTCGAATTTAATTTCAATTTAATTTTATTACAAATTATATATAAAATATATACACATATATATATATATATACGTAGACACACACACACACACACACACATACACATGCACACACATTTATACTTATATATATGTAATTATATAATTATATATATATATATAGGAAGCTTTGCAAAAAGTTTTATAAAAAAGTGTATATAAATATATACATTATATACTAGTAAGAAGAAAAAAAAAGAAAAAAGAAAAAAAGTTATCTTGTTAAAAAGAATATGTATTATAATTTAACGATTATATTATCGTCGATCATTGATCAAGAATGAAATAAAACTTTTACTTCCTCTCGACGATTCTTTTTTTGTTTTTTTCATTCGATTCGATTATTATGAAAAAGAAAAAAACACAAACAGAAGAAGAAGAAGAAGAAGAAAAACAAGAGAGAAAGAGAGAGAGAGAGAGAGAGAGAGAGAAAAAGAAAAAGAAAAATCCTTTAATCCCTTTAATGTACCGCAAAATTTGTTCTGAACTTTTTTATTAGACGAAAAAAGCTCCTTTGAAAATTAATCGTCGATCATCTTTTGACTAGCCCTTAATTAAAGTTCTCAAGTATTAATTAGATTTGACTGTGAATATATATATATATATATATATATATATATATATATATATATATATATTTAGTTATCGTTTAAGAAAATGGGACGAAGTACGGTAAATCGCGTAGGAAGAAAATCTACAGAAAGTAGTGTGGGTGGAGGGAGTTGGGTGGGATTGATAGTGAGGATGATGCAAAGGAGAGAGGTGAAGAATCCCTGAACGGAAATCATTCCGCATGAGAAACGCAAGATCAAGATGTGAAATAAGAGAAATAGGAGAAGAGGAAAGGAATAAAAAAAAGGACTCGAGCGATGTTCTTTGAAGTTGGAGTGAAGTTGATGGTCGTATGTTAGGGTAAGAATAAGATACGATAGAACGGACTGGAAATCTTCTTTGGGGATACGAAGTGTATCTAAGAGAATCAAAGTGAAATAGTTTCAATTCGATAATACTGAGAAACGTATTATTTCCTTTAGATTGGATGCGTATGGATATTTCAGAGAGATTGAAAACTTCGATTTTATTACGTGAAAGATTAGAAAAGTGAACGACGATGGAAAGACTTTTCGTGGCGATTAAATTTTTTTAATAAATAAATAAGGACAAATTTATAATGATTTCTTTTTTCTTTATTTCTTTTTTTCCTTCCGTTTATTATTATTATTATTATTTTTTAATCCAATCTCTCTCTCTCTCTATTTTTTTTTTTTTTTTTTTTAAATAGAAAGAATCTTTTAAGAGAGATAGAGAGATTCGTTTAATCGTTGAAGTAGAGAAAAGAAAGTCATCAAAGAAGTCGAGTATCTCTTCTCGATTCTTCTTTTTTATTCTTTTTCTTTTCTTTTTTTTTTTTTTTTTTTTTCTTTCGATTTTCTCTTAACGTCAAGGCGGTCGCTTTCGTGTGTGTAACGACTACGTCAAGATGTTATATGAAAATTTGATCTTTCAAACAAATCCGAAGACATAAGAATTAAGTCCTTTCCCTGGAGGATCAGTCGCTCTCTCTCTCTCTCTCTCTCTCTCTCTCTCTCTCTCTCTCTCTCTCTCTCTCGATCGTAGGATCTTTTGAATAACGAATGAGTCTCGTTCGTGTCAATCCACGCGGGAAATTGAAAATTTCACCAGATGAGTTATAGATCAAAGTCTATTTCAACTTTCGTGTGCTGAAAAGGATCCTTAAAAAAGAGACAGACAGGGAGAGAGAGAGAGAGAGAGAGAGAGAGGGAGAGAACTCTGATAAGCTCGACATATTGCTATATACATCAACATATAAATTATAAGAGGAATATAGTATATCCAAAGATGGTTACTCTCTTTTGACGTGAAATTCTAAATGTTTTTACGAGCAACTGACCTGCATGTATACTCCTGCTTAGTCTCGAACTAAAGTAGTTTAAGTAGTTTCTTCGGAACTTGCGGGTTTACCATTAAAGAAGAACCATCACGGCCAAGTTTAACGCCCCGTGACACATTCTTAAGGTCTTTCAAATATTTCATAGAGTTTATCGCTCTTTGCCGCTCGATCAAACAAAAATTACATAATATTATAATAATAATAATAATAATAATAATAATAATAATAATAATAATAATAATAATAATAATAATAATAAGAAGAAGAAGAAGAAGAAAAAGAAGAAGAAGAAGAAGAAGAAAACGAATGTATATTATATGTATTATAATAATTATATAATTATATTATAAATAAAATATCATGAAATAATACTTATTAAATTCTCGAGCATATCCTTCTGATATCATCGATGAAAATTCAATCTTATATAATTTTTTAATGGCAGCTTGAGTCTGATTAAAAGTAAAAAAAAAAAATAAATAAATAAATAATTAAAAAAAGGTACAAATTAAAGAAAAAACAAAATGAATTTCTATAGTTCTATACAGAATGATGACATCGAATATGAAACACCATTTATATATATATATATGTGTGTGTGTGAGGACATTTTTTTTTTTATTTTTTTTTTTTAATAATTCTAAACATTGTCACAGTTTTGTTTTATTCAATACTTGAGTAAATATTATTGGTGTCTCATAGTATTTACATATGTACGATATTCGATACAATTATTCGAAATGAACTCATCATTAAATTCAAACGTCTTTGACGATTAACCTTTGAAAACGGATGATCGATCGAATGCACGTCGCATTAGAAACTAATTCCATTCTGAACTTCGTCGTTTGTTAACCGCCTGGATTAACCCGTACGTAACGTGTCACTTCGTACTTGATTGCTGCTAGTAATTAATTCCCTTGGCGTTTCTTGTCGACTGGAACTAATTAGATTACGGAAAAAAGCACATGCCTCTTGTTTCCGTAATTTGTATTCCAACTTACTCGAGAGTATATAATTTAGTTAAAGGTAATGGATACACGTCCATTGTTAATTTCTCTCGACTATAATTAACAAGGGATATGGTACATTTAGTTTAAATTGTATTATTGAATTTTACATAATAGAAGACCAATGTACGTGAGATAGAGATATATAAGTATTGAAACGATCAATGTTGATAAAATAAAAATTAATTTTGACAATCAACGTAGTATTCTGTATTATCGACGTTAGATAATAAATTCTCTTATATCGACGATCGGTAATGTAGTAAATCATTTATATGAATAATTCAAGATGGCGTTACTGCTTCTCCTGAGACGGACATTAGCCATGACGTTCTAGTACCGAATGCGGCAACTTCAAAGAACTCCTGTACCTAAGTGAAAAGACGAACCGTGAATCGATAAAAAATGAATGTATCAATTTTAATTCAATCTAAACTATCGATCATTTAAATTCTCTTTACTTAGAGTACTCGTGTTAATATATTTCAATCGAAATGCGTTGCGAACACGGTACCAAAACATTCAAAATCTGTCGTTGCTCTTGCAAATGGCGATGTAAATGTTTGATACCACGTAAAAAGAAATCTCCCTTGCCGTTTAACAGGGCAACCAGCAGAGATGTTAAAATTGGTTTACATCCAAAATTGTATACTCATTATTCTCATGCACCGTCGGTTGGTCGTTACAATGTTTTGCCAATTAAAAGTAAAAGACAAGCGATAAGGTTATTATAACGAATTCAAAATATTTATATTAATAAAATTAAGAACAATTTAACATAGATTTATTAAAAAATATTTTCATTGTTCGATAATATTATTTTAATGATTAAATTCAGTTGGAAGAGAGAATTGGAAACGAAACAATTTTCTGAAAGCTTAGGTGGTCGCTATTTGGAATCGCGCATAATTCAAAGAGATTTGATGATCACAGGACGTGGCCCAGGAACTCACGAGATAGAGCAATGGCCGGAAAATATTTTCAATAAATCTTGCAAGAGCATACGCGAAGACGTCAGTTTTGGCACTGTTCCACGTTTCAAAAGTGTTTACTCTAAGACACCTGGTCCAGGTCGATTAAAAAAAAAAAAAAAAAAAAAAAATATACAAAATATTTCTTACTATTGAAACTATTTGAATTAATAATATCGAAAGGATAAAATTTATGTGAATTTTTAGGATATCTTAAAGTACATAATCCTTATTATTATTTGGAGCTGAATAGATTGAAAGGTTTATCTTCTTTACCATCGTTCGAATACGATGGTCTTATGCCAAGATTTAAAGATATTCGAAGAGATTACTCTTTGCCATGTAACATGTAATCTCTTTTATTATTATTATTATTATTGTTATTATTATTATTATTAACTATTATTAAAGTTTTAAGATTGAATTTGTCCAATAATAATAATGATTACATTTAATGATTTCATAGATATAATGTAAAAGATCCGAGATCGATCGAAGGTATATTAAAAAAAGTTACTGGAAAAAGAGGACCGTACGATTTATTTACAGGCAATCTATTAATTTAAAAAGAATATAAACTTTTTCAAATATTTTGTCTAACGTAAAATAGATAAAACATTTAATTTCAGGACCAAGGGATGATACTACCATAAAGGGATACATGAGTCGGAAAATAGAGGATTATCGAGGTTGGCCGATAAGTTTACCCGGTGAAATAGAAAAACTTTTAAATAAATCGAATTATTACAAGGGACGTATCTCGACTTGTCCAAGGTATATTATGAAAAATCGAATTATTATTAAAAAATTTACGAAGACATTTTAATAATCAATTGTTATTAGATTTCCAAAGATCAGTGGATTGAGAATGGCATTAAAGGATATAAACATGTGTTATAAGAATCCAAATGATCCTGGACCTGGTCATTATAATCCTACTACACCTCGAAAGCCTAAAAATAGAATGTCTTATCCTTTTGACAGTAACGTTGAAAATATTCGACCGACACTTCAAAATATTGAATATCCTGGACCAGCAAGATACAAAATTAAAGAGATTAAACGTATCAAAGGGAATGGATGGACTTGGATATTTAAAAGCAAACAACTTAGAACTATAGGTGCCATCATTCCTAAACCTTACAATGATTTTTGATCGATTCTTTTTTCTTTTGTTTTTTTTTTATGTCTCAAAGGAAAAAAAAAACGAAGAAGAGGAAGAAGAAAAAGAAAAAAGAAAAAAAAGAAAAAGAAAATTCTTACTCTTGGAGGATCCTTCTCAGTTGGACGAAAAGTAATCGGAAGTGTTAAAATTGATCCAATCTCAAGAGTTTTCCCGGGTGGCATAAAAAATGGTCCCAATGGATTCAGCAAAGTCACTTGTACTTTTACCTCTCTGAAAAAGGAAAGGCAAGAGTTTGATACGAAAACTTCCGAGATTTCGACATGCAATTACATCACGAGGGAGATCACCGAGACGACACGGAGAAAGTATTGACTTAATTTATCCATAAGATTTTGCAATAATCGAATGCAACGGTTTACCTTGTAAAAAGATACAGAGAGAGAGAGAGAGAGAGAGAGAGAGAGAGGGAAAGAGAGACGATTAAAATTTAACTGACGATCTAATTTCTCTTTCTAACGATATATACCTGTCGGAGATATTTTTCACTGATAAAAACTTCCTCGACGAGGAGCCGATGATCGTTGGTTCGAAACTTATTTCACGTGTCGTATTCAAAATGATTATAACTGGTCTAATTACAGGACAATAAAGCTTAGCAAATAGAGTTTCTTCTCTTGTAATACCGTCTGCTGTTTCGATTTCTATCGAACAAGTCACGTTTATCGTCGTCGTGTATGCCACGAAATTCTCCAAAAGATCACATTCTCCTAAAAACATATCGTTTCCCGTGATTTCGAAATCTTCTTTCTTTTTCTTCGTTTGATCGATTAATTCTACTTCTTTGTCCTTCGATCGTTTTGATTGCTTACGCGTCGTCTTGCCTGAAATTAATTATCATTGAAAGAAATGACTTCGAAAGGAATCATAATTATTCGTAAAATAATATGCGAACAAAAAAGAAAAAAAGAAAAAAAAAAAAGAAAAGAGAAAAAGAATCACCATGAGATTTATCTTTCTTCGTAGATTTCTTTTCAATCTTAGTTTCAAACTTTACTCTATCCAATTCTTCCGCAATCATTGCCACCTTCAATTCCTTCGTTCTCCTCGTTACAGCATATTTCGATAATTTCGGCTCGAAGATAAAATTAATTATGACGAGATCGTTACTTTTCAAACGTCCATTCCCCGGGACAATGCTCATTTGACGTGAGGAACATTTGAATTCGTAATGAGCTGTAAACTCTTTCAATTGATCCTTCTTCAATACACTACAACTGCAATTTGGATAAGATGCCATGTTGAAGGCCCGGAGCTCGATGCCGATCTACATACATTTGTAATTATTAACGATAATTTTATATTACATCAATAGAACCAATAGTAATAAAAATGAGATAGGAAATAAATATTAAAATTAATGTAGAGACTTTTTTACAAAGCGAAATAATTTAAAACACGCGAATAAACTTTGTTTTTCGTTAAATTATATTAATCGGCGGCGCGATGAATTTTATTTATTTATTTATTTATTTTTTCTTTTATTTTCTTATTTTTTTTTTTTTTCTTTTTCTTTTTTAAACGAAGCGTATCACTGAAAAATATTTATCCCTGATATCAGTATTATTGTATCGTAGAATGTAATACAATGCAAGTGACGATAAAGAAATTATAGTAATTCATTTATAAAAAAAAGAAAAAAGATATCTGAGAATTTCCAAAGATTTGTTTTGTTTCATTAAATTTTCAATAAAACTGATTTGTTAATTTAATTCTATTTACATGCCAATGGAATGGCATTGATCGTCATTATTAATTTTTTACACTTTAATATTGAATTTAAATAAATAATTGTAATTATTAAATAATATACTTATTCTGATTATAGTATACCTTATTACATGATACATTATATAATAATGATTCAAAATTGGTAATAATTAACTCACTATGGAAAAACAACCACAAGGAGTCCCTGGAAATTCTAAAATTTGTTCGCTCAATTCGCAATATGTATCGACGATATAGACCGAGACTTCGATCACATTTTTTTCAACTCTCTTGTCCATTTTATGATCGTACTTAGAAACTGCATTAGGCGTATCTAATTCGAAGAAAAAGAAAAAGAAAAAGAAAAAGAAAAAGAAAAAAAGACAAAACACAAGGTACACATTTGTAAAAACAATGATAAATGTGATTTTCAATTATTATTTAAATATATTTTCATTTACTTTCTGGTTTAAACGAAGCTTCCTCATAATCACGATTAACATTTTCTGTGATATCAGAACGACGAACAAATTCTTTTTTCAGATCCTTCGATTTTTTCTTCCATAACATTCGACATTCATTCACATCGACGACATTTGTTTTAAATGGTATACTCGAACCCATTCGAAAATTTTTTGATTTTCCAACGTAAGGATTTTTCAATTTACCAATCTGCAATTCTTTCCCACGTCCAGCGAGCTCGGCGATCGTCACAACTTGTACAAGAAAACTAATTTCATAGTTACTATTAGATCAGCTCTTGATCTTTGCACTGTGGCTATGATAAAAAGATTGAAAAGATCATAAAGAAATGTATCTCAATGACGACGGCGAAACTTTTGAAAGAAGAAATGTCTGTGGGCTAATCTAACTTTCTTGAAAGAAATGATTAGAAATCTATTATTTATCTACCTGAGATAGTCAAAGTAGTTTAAGTATTGCGCAACGAGAACTTTTTCTATTTTTTTTCTTTTTTATATATGTATATAAATACATACATATATATATATATATATATATATATATTTTTTTTTTTTTTTTCTTATTCTTCAATTGATTAAACTTTGTTACCTTCGTTCTCCCTCCAAACAATTGGCACCTAATTCATTTCCAGGAATATCTATTGCAAATGGTGAATAAATCAGATGAAGGGATATGCTCTCGCCAGGTAAGATTTTACCGAAACCATAATTCGGCTGTATCTCCATAAATGATGGCAAATTTATGAAACCATATTCTTGAACCAGCAAGGAAATGTTTGTCAGTGTCAACTCTGCTAATACTGATTCGTGAGTAAACACTCGACCTAACTCTACGTGGCTCGGTTCTAAAAATAATATTACTATGTGATTGGTAAAATTATTTCTATGATACTTTAAATTAAATAATTCATTATTGATTGAATAAATTTTTCTAAAATTATGTTCTTTTTTTTTTTTTTTTTTTTTTTTTTTTTTTTAGCATAGAAGTAATATAGTAAATATATAACTATAGTATTATATATGGATAAAAAATTATTTAGTATAATATTATTGGTATAAAAGTAATATAATAAATATATAATTAGAATATTACGTATTTATAGTATAGTATTTGTGTGTGTGCGTGTGTATATATGTGTATATATAGTTCATCGGACATATCAATTTTAAAACACTTTAATATTATATAAAGTTAATAAGTAATCGATAAGTTTATCATTCTTTGAAAATGATCACACCTAATATCAAAGCATGACAAGTTGTAAGCGTACTGAGTACTTTCAAGATCAATGGTGATGCATTTATGGTGTCCGGTGATATTGATTTTATATGTATTGGCACCTCCAATACATTAGATATAGAATTATAATATCTAAAAATAAATTTAAATGAAATTATTATAAAAAGAAATAGATCATTAAAAAATACCTTTTCGATTTTTTTATTATATTAGATTCAGGAATGAATCTAACACTAATTGCGTGAATCGATTCAGGTTGGATTAAAGTTGATTGTGGATATAAAAATATTTGATTTTTAAGAGATCTTGGTATACTCATTGATACTTCGATACTAGATCGGCCTATATCAATTATAAATCATTATAAAACATTTCATTAGAGACTTTTCATTAGTTTTTTTACTACTTAACGTCTAAATGATAAATTAACCAGTATTGATAATATTAAAGTTCTGTTGATATATTCCAGAATCCATCATTATAATTCCTAGATCTATGTAAGATGGATCCAAATGAATTTGTAGACCTGTTGTTTCTGCCCACATCGATACATTCTAATGAAATTCATTTGAAAAATATTATTCAATAATATTATATTATACGTATAAATAAATTATAATTCTATGTGTGAACTCGAAAGAATATATTTTTTTTTTATCGCGTACACGCCTGTCAAATATTTCATTGTTGATCTTGAAACATAATTGAAGAGTTTCGTAATGAAGCCCAATATATTTCGGATAAAATTGAATTATTAGACGGCATGAAAAGTCAGCTGGTACATCGATCATAGAAAAACTCTTGTTTTTTTTCATCCTCTCGTTTTCGTTACCGTCGGTCAATGTATCTATAAAAGAATCTATGAAAAATAAGATAAAATATAAATAATACAAAATATAAATATAAAAATGTAAAATATATTTTGCAATTATTTATCTGACCTTCGTTAAATAACATTGCAATATCATCGTCGCACGATTCCGTGCTTTGAATTTCACCATTCTCGAAGCTCCATACGAAATTATTATATCTACGATCTTTATTCTCGATCGAAAGTGTAAATAATTTTTTGCCTTTGTTAGAAATCGTAAGAATTTTTTCGTTCAATTTCGATTCGGTAAATTTCCAAATAGGTGACGTAACAAATCTACAAACGAATGAATGTCGATTTTGTTAATGGCGAAAAGAATCTTTTGATTTTGTACATATTTTTTTTTTCTTTGTTTTTTTTTTTTTTTTTTTTCTTTTCGGATAACTTTGCACATTTCTACCTAATCTCTTGTGGATCGATTGTCGGTATCGGGATTTTAGGTAAGCAATGAATCGGTATAGAAAAACGATGATATTTCATTGGATTGTCAGGTCCAAATGTTAAGAAGTGTATTATAGCGATCACTTCTTCTTCGTGTATTGGCAAAAATTTTATTATTACTTTTACATGCAAACCGGGTTTTAGTTTAACAGCAGAATCCATGCATACCTAAAATAATATAAATTAATGTAAGAATAAGTATAATATATAGAATATACATATATACATATATATATATATATATATATATATATATATATATATACGTATATACATACATATGTATTAGGTTGGAAACTATGAAACGGACGTTGAATGAAAATAAAAAACTAAACAAAAATGCCCGTTTCATAGTTTCCAATATAATACTTATATATTAGGTTGGAAACTATGAAACGGGCGTTGAATGAAAATAAAAAACTAAACAAAAACGTACTTCAATAACTGGTTCCCATGTTTTCGTTTCAATCTTATGATATCTTATATAAGCCCATTTAGACGATTTGTTAAAAATATTAATTTTTCGACAATACGTTTTATCGATTTGAAAATTCTAAAATAATGTATATAAAATTATAATTAAACGTAAAAATTTAAACGGAGGGACAGAGAAAGAGAGAGAAAGAGAGAGATAAAAGATATTAAAAAGAAAAAGCTTTTATGTTACGAATATTACTTTAAATTCGATTTTATCAGGATTCGCATAAAAACAATTGTCCTTTGGAAATTCATCATCGTCCAATCGTAAGTGTATTTTTTTTTCAACATGGACAATCTTCGAGTTTTCTTCTATCGTAGCAACAATTTTTTCTCCCGACTTCATTGGCAAATCTTTTTCATCAATTTTTCTACTCATTTCATTGTTCTTGTCGTTCGTTGTCATCTCCTTAGATGATACAGTTATAGTTCTCTTACGTTCCGTCATTTCACTTTGTATTTTATATTCGCTAATATCCAAAAACTTTTCGAAATAAATGTTAGGACATTCGATGTCATCGTACGTCGATCGAACGCTTCGTACTTTTCTTTTCATTAATTTTATACAACGTCCATTCATTTCTCGACTAATTCTTTCAATAATCTCGATAGTTCGTTTCTTCCTAGCTGATTTTTCATTCCTCCGATTTCTCTTCGACATGATAATCTGAAATAAAATAAAATAAAAAAAGAAAAAAAAGAGGAACGATATAGAAGAAGAAAACAATAATATAGAAGGAAGAAAAAGAAAAATAAAGAAATAATAATTTTATTTATTATGCAAATAGAAATGACATTACTTGATCAAAAATAGGATGATCGTAAGGTAAACAGCCATCAACGATCTCATACTTTTCTAATAACCTACAATCATTAATGAAGATTTTCTTTTTTTTTTTTTTTAATCATTAAATCAAAATAATTTAACTTAATATTTCTTTTTTCTACCTGTTAATAAATCTCATACGATCGTTTTCCCATATCCTTTTTCTTTCTTCTAAATGACACAAATAATCCAATCGTTGATTCAAAAGTTCGTTCTAAATATATTACGAATTTTTTTTTTAATCTTTAATCTTACGTTTTTTTTAATAGATTCTAGAAAAGAAGAGGAAAAAAATCAATTGAGCAATTGTTATACCTTAAGTCGCATTAAGGAAAGAACGAATTTCTTTTGGATAGATTTTTTAAAAGATTCATTTTGAATATCCTGTAATTTCAAACGTAACGTTCGTTTTAATTTAGATAATTTTGTACAATCATAATTTTTATCTTCTCTTTTATCCTCGTGCCTTTCCTCCTCCAATTTCGAACATTCCTCGATACGAATTCGTTCATATTTTTTCAAGGCTAACAATCCTTTGAAAAGAAAAATAATAATAATAATAATAATAATAATAATAATAATAATAATAATAATAATTTAACGTTTGTTTAAACGTAACACTTGAGTTTAACGTAGAGGTTACCTTTCAAAACGTTAGATCTCTCACGTTTTAATCTAGCTACGGTTTTCTCGTCGAAAATATTTATTTCTTCCTAAAGACGCATAAAAGATTTGATATAAGAAAAAAAAAAAAAAATATATATATATATATATACAAGTAGGATTATAATTGATATACCTTCTTTTTCGCATTTTGAAAACGTAGAAGATTTTGACAAGCCATAACGATACGTTCTTCTCTATGCTATATGATTTTAATTTATATACCGATCGTATATTATTGAATTGGAGAACAAAAGATTTTGATTTTAGTCGATATGATCGAAGAATCGTTTTCGTTGTCGACTATTGATCGATAACAATTTTTAATACGATAAATCAATAAGACTTTTATAATATTTTATTTACATAGTATAATGATAGAAATTTTTCTATATAGTAAAAATAGTATTTATTATTTTTTATTATTTTTACTTTAATTTATTATTATTTATTATTACTATGTATACTACAGATATATGGTATATTATATATATGTATATATATACATATATAATTATATGTTATAGTCGAAAAACTGAAAGTTAAGTACGACGATGGGAGGGTAACACGCGATAAGAATAATTCACAGATTCCATAATTATCGTGATTCATCCACGGAATTACCGTACTTGGCCACTTTTCATTTGATTTTTTTTTTGTTCTTTTTTTTTTTAACCATCCTTCTCTTCTACGCCTCTTCCTTCGAAGAGATGAGATTTCCTGCCAGATGGAATCGTAACGAAAACGTTTTGGATAATAACGTACTACGAGATTATCATGGCTGCACCGAATGCATAATTCATGGTTATCCCCAGAGGAACTTTGAACCCGTTCTCTCGATCTCGCGCTACCAGATTTAAAAAGATCATATTATTTCAACGTTTTTCAACATCATGAATTTGAAATCTTTCAATAGCTCTCGTTTTGTCGAACGCACGAAACTCTGACGTTCTTTATTATTTTTAAATGTTTATAAATAATAATAAAAAAATTACAGATCTTCCATTGTCCATTGTCATGCGATATTGATTTAATGATTCAAAAAAAAAAAAAAAAATGAAAGAGAGAAAATACAGTACAAATAATACGTTTCAATGATATTACGAATATCGAAATATAATAATAATATGTTTCGTTTTTCTTCTTTCCTTTTTTTGTCTTTTATCAAATAAAAAAAAAAAAAAAAAAAAAAAGGAAAAAAAGAAAGAAATAATAATTATTATCGAGAAAATAAAATTGACATAAAATATTGAGCTTTAATCGAAATGAAAATTAATCGTTACAACGATACTTCCAATTTGTCATTTAGGTCGTTTTTAACGAGTATTAATGAAATATTACAATTTCGACATAGAAAATGTGATTAAAAACAAACAAACGAATAATATAATAGCTTAGCGATCATTGAAAATGATCGCTCGTGTTTTACGAGAAAAAAAAAGAAAAAGAGAATAAAAGGAAAGAGAGAAAGAAAGAGAGAGAGAGAGAAAGATAGAGAGGTGAAAAGAGATAAAAATTGTTCCCTATTAGCCATATGTCGAATAATTTCGAATATTAATAGGGACGTTGGGAGAGGAGGGTGGTGAGGAAGGGGGAATTTCACGGGGCAACTGACACCCATATCTTATAATAAGGAAAAATGAGTATTCACGCGTATAGACTAGGATGATGACGACGACGGCAGATTAATCGACATCCAATTATGTCTAATAACTTTTTAATTTACGATCGGTTGTATTTGACGCTCTGAAGAAAGAAAAAAATAACAAAAAAAAAAAAAAAAAACGAAAAGAATAACTAAAAAAGAAAAAGAATTACCATCAGTCGTCACTAGGCTCAAGTTTTCGCACCGTTTCTCAAACGATCCTCACGATAGAATAACATTAATACGAAAAAATGCGATCGACTAGTTCGCATTCATTTATTGTTTGTAGATTAAAAGTTGTTTAATTAAAAAAAAAAAAAAAAGAAAAAAGAAAAAAAAGGAAAGAAAATAAAAAAGAGAGAAAAACAAAACAAAAAAGGAAAAAAAGTAAAATAATAATACGAATAGCTATGGATTTCATAATAGAATATAACAATGATTACTGAACATGGAATAGATTGTTAATCTAAAAGAAATGCAAAAATTATAATTAATGTCATATGTCAAAAAAGTAAAATAATTATATCTATAAGTTATATTTCACATCGATAAATTATCAAACGTGGCAATAATTACGTATTATTTGCTCATTGAACTTTAACGAAAGGATCAACATCACACTATATATATTACATATATATATTATATATATATATAATTCTATTTATTATTATATACATATAATACTATTATTATTATTATTATTATTATTATATATATATATATACATATTATATATATTATTATATATATATAATAATAAATAGAAATATCTATATATATAATATATACTTCTATAATATAATAATGAATAGAAGAATAGTATGTGTGTGTGTGTGTGTGTGTGATCTTGACCTTTCGTTAAAGATATATATATATATATATATATATATATATATATATCTTTAATGATATAATATAAATATATATATATATTTTTTTTATCTTTCAACAAAAAAAAAAAATACGAAGAAAGTTGGCACGCGAAAGACGTCAACTACTTACAAACATATTATTTGAAAAAGTATTAAAGATTTCAGTCGTGAATAGTATACACGGTCGGGTCGTATATCCTTTCAATTGTTCCTTCTCTAGGTCTCTAGGTCTCAAAGTTACTCAGGTCAACCGAATCAGGAGGTGGTCCTTTTTCTAAGATCATTTCTCTTTTTTTCCAGTTATATTTATCTATCTATCTATCGTTCCTTATACTTTCTCTCTCTCTCTCTCTCTCTCTCTCTCCCTCTCTCTCTTTCTATCTATCTTAATAGTTGGTCGCGTGCCCGAACAGAAGTCACTTCGTGTCTTCTCGTAAATCATTCTAGAACTTAAATTCGTTCATACGGTGGCACACGTTTCACCTTCTTGTTAAACTACTGGATATTTACGAGCTTAAGTCTTCTTTCTCTCTCTCTCTCTCTCTCTCTCTCTCTCTCTCTCTCTCTCTCTTTTTCTGCTTCTCTCTTTTCTTCTTTTTAACCATCTTTCACTGTTCTGCTTACTGTTTACTTTCGTCTTTCATTCTGTTTTTTTCTTCCTCCCCCATTATACTCGACTTCGAAATGGCATTGGGAAACTTCGTAGGAGCCACTCGACCCAAAGACCCACTGGCTCTAAATTTTCTTGAAAAGTGCTAAATAGGCGCGTGAGTACGTGTCCGTACTACTTATCGATAAGTTTTAGCTTCCGAAACCTTTTCACTTTTAAGACCTGTCATGAGGAACAACAGTGGACACCTACTACGGTGGACGATCTTCTTTTATGTACAATGAGATGTAAGTTCTCACGCGATAGGATCGCGTATGCTACTGGTATTTCTACTAATGTCAGTTTTAAACGTTAGAATTCTTTAAACTTTGACGGACCTAAAATGAACCTAAATGAAAAATCTTCTGAATGATCTATAAAAGAATGAGAACAAAACGAACGATATCGATCTTTCATATCTTTTCTTTTCTTTTTATTTATTTATTTATTTATTTATTAGAATCTGTTAAAAAAAAAGAAAAATGACATATGTGACGATCCTGTTTGTCGATCAATAAATGCTAAGAAAAAAAAAAAATATATATATATATATATATATATATATATATATATATATTACAAACAATAAATATATATAAGATAATACATTTTTATCTTCGTATTACTTCTTTTACATTCATATTTTCTTATAGTTTAATTTTTGTATTATTTTTTTCTCTTATTCTTATCGCATAATTATATTTAACTATCATTAATCATTATTATTATTATTATTATTATTATTATTATTATTATTATTATTATTATTATTATTATTATTATTATTATTATTAATGTTATTATTATAAATCGGATTTATCATTTAGTGTCAAAATAATTTTTTCAATAAAATAATATAAAATAATATAAGAATTATGCATGAATCCTATCAATAATATTTCGATCTAATCTTGAAAATAAATATATACACGTTATTTAATCTATTATATTTATAAATAATATTTTATAAATTACTGTGATTGAAGAAGAGAGATCGAGATCGAGATCGAGAGAGGGAGAGAGAGAGAGAGAGAGAGAGAGGAGGAGACAGAGAGAAAGTGAGAGGAATGGTCACGGAACGCCCATCGAATTATCAATGCACACGTGCCTTTTGTGAAAAAATTCCGTCGAGTGGAGGAAGAAAGATAGAGATAGATACATAGAGAGAGAGAGAGAGAGAGAGAGAGAGAGAGAGAGAGAGAAAGAAATCGATGTGAAGAGGTCGGCGAGGGTAGAAGGAGGGACGCACCAGAGAACACGGGGGAGGTGTGACGCGTTACAGCTGGTTAAACAGCTGTACCCGGAGAAGGATAGCCGTGAACGAGGCGACAAATTCGAACAGGAGCCAGTAGAAAACTGTGTATGAAATTGGAGTAGGTAGGCTTCCCTAATTCCTCTATTTTGTTTTTTTCTCTCTCTTTTCCTTTTTTTTTACTTTTCTCTTTTTTCTCTTTTCCCTTTTTTTTTTTTTTTTTTTTTTTTTTTATTTTTTTTTGTTTTATTTTTTTTTTATTTAATTTTTATCATCTCTCCCTTATCTACCCACGCACCGTACTTCCACTTTTCTCCGAAAGAGAATTTATTTTTATCGCGACATCTTTATCTCCTTCTTTTTTATTTCTTTTTCTTTTTCTTTTTCTTCTTTTTTCTTTCTTTTTTTTTTGTCTTTTTTTTCTTTTTTTCGTTTCTCCTTTCTTTTCTTCTTCTTCTTCTTCTTCTTCTGTCGCGTCGTTTGGTGTTCGATTCTTTACAGTAAAAAAATTTTTCGACTGGTTTTACGCCAACTTTTTTTAAGTCACAATATAAAATATGAACAGTAGTAGAGTACCTTTGTATTTTTTTCACGATTTCCAGTGAAAGATGTTACATGAATACCATGAAATAACTATTAGTGTCTCAGAAAATAAAATTTACGAGTAAATCTCTCTCTCTCTCTCTCTCTCTCTCTCTCTCTCTCTTCCTTTTTCTCTTTTCGTTTCTTTCGAGTTAAAGTATTGGGTCCTTCTCTATTCCGTAAATTCACAGGAAACTTGTCCTTGGCACTGGTGACCTACTTACTGAATTCCCCTATTGTTAAAATACAAACCGAATTTCGACTTTAAACGAAGGAAAAAGAAGAGAAAATTTTGCCGGACTATGTAGGTTACTATGCCATCATAATTCAGAAAAGACATTTCGTCCTATCCATTGATTTTTCATTTTAACCAGACAAATATTATTTATCTATTAATTACATAACAAACCTACTTAGAACTTGTTTATATATATATACCTAAAAAATTAATTTACATATATCCACTTAATCATATATACCTATTTAAACTCCAATTACATATACCTACTTATTTATATGTACTTACATATAATCTATTCACATTAACTTATCTACTTACATATACCTATCTATAGAATCTATTCACATATATCTAATTAATTATATATGCCTATCAAGAATCCTAAACTTTCAAATTTTTCATCATTTCTCTCTTACCCTTCTTTCCTTTATTTTTATATTTTCGTAAAAAATTTCCTATATGACGAAATTCAATTAACGTTAAATTGCCTGTTAATCCTTTCGAGTGGTTATTTATTAATTGAAAGGAAAAAAAAAAAAAAAAATAAAAACGGAATGAAGAAAAAGAAAAAAATGAAGAAAAGAAAAATATTCATTCAGTTTGAAATTTTATCATATAATAGGATTCATACACCTGTATTATGTTGATAACGATTAAGAACGCTTCTTGATAGTTACGTTAATCGTTATACAAACTTCCCGAAGAAATTGAGATTTAACGAAAAAAGTATCGTTAATCAGCGAATCGTTATTTTTGTTTTTCTTTTTTTTTTTCGTTTTGTTTTCTTTTGTTCACTTAATTTTTTTTTATTACCTTTCCCGATAAACCATACTTTACGACGTTAAAGCCTTTTCTTCGTTGAAACGCTTTAACGTCATCGTACGATGGATGTTATTGTTTGCCATGCCAGTTTTGTTAGATCATAGTGTCGATCGATATAACTATTTCTCATCGAAAGTAATATTATACAATCTCATTTCATGCGCGACAATATTTTACGAGCGTGAATATAAAAAAAGAGAGGAGGGAGGGGGAAAAAAAAAAAGAAGGTACACATTAAATGATGGATATTTAATGAATTATAGACGTAATTACTACGACTACGACGACAACGACGACGACGATAATTTTTTTTTTTAATTAAAATATATCAAAAGAAAAAAAAAGAAAGAAAGAAAAAAAAAGAAGAAGAAAGAAGAAATAAAGTTTACACAATTATTACGGAATAAGATTAATTTATCTTCTTATTATCTAATTTTTTTTCTTTTTTTTTTTTTCTTCTTTTTTTTTTTCTTTTTTTTTTTTTTAACAATTATTTCTCTATCGTATTTGATAAGATTTTTTTTTTTTTTTTTTTTTTTTTTTTTTTCTTAAATTCGTAACACGGAGAAAAACTCCGTAACAATGTACGAACCGAAGGTATTACATAAAAGGAGAATAACAATTTCACGTTTCAAATCGACGCACTCTTTAATAATTAGATAATTATATTTACAACGTTGTTACCAGAGATCGTAAAGATAATAATTGTTCTCTTTGATAATTGTTTTAATGTCAAATTGTTACGCAATCCTTTCTCACGTTCGCGAATTATTATTAAAAAAGTCGATATAACTATTTAAAATGGAATGAATTTTTTTATTCTATCTCATCGTAATATCGCCTTATTAAATTTTAGATACAATTAGTAACATTTCTGTTATTCTTTCTCTCTTTTCTTTTCTTTTTTTTCTTTTCTCTCTATTGCCAAGAAAGAAAACATTTCGACGTAATTCCGAGTATTTACAGGACGACTTAAAGTAATATTAATCAAATCCGCGCGTAATAGATGCAACGATTTTCAGAATTCTCGTATAGATCGTGACGTATATGGAAAAAAAAGAAAGGAAAAAAAAAAAAAGAAAAATAAAAAAAAAAAAAAATAAAAAAGGGCCAAAAAAAAAAAAAGAAAAAAAGAGAAAAAGAAATACAATTCAAAATTTATCTATCCTTCCTACCAGAGCTTCTCTCTTCTTTTATTTTTTCTTCTTCTTCTTCTTCTTCTTCTTCTTCTTCTCATCTTCCTCCTTCTCTTCTTCTTTCTTCTTCGGGAAGAGCAGCCGCCGGAAATTTTTGCTGCGTCAGGGTTTCGATGAAGCAAACTTTAAAGGATGCCGCAACACCGGTAGCGATCATTATCCTTCCCCTACGTAAAATCGTTCTTCTGTATCGTAGTTGGTAGTAGCTGACAAATAAGCAAACAATATGTCGTCCATTAAAATTCATCTCAATTTTTTATACTCATTCTTATCTACATCATCCCATCGACGTCATCATAATCGAAACAATTCTAGGTTATAATCGATACTTAGGTATATATATATAGATATATATGGGCATATATGGATATATATATATATGTATATCTATAGGTACTTACTAACGTCATTTGTCCCGATGATTTTGCATAAAAATTGCATTGAAGTGTCAGAACACGTGATGGAGCGGGTGAGGGTAAGGAACAGAGGAAAGGGGGTATACGATCTCTCACCAAAAAAGTATCTATCTATGCTTATTTATCATTATATGTAATATAATGCACACACGTCTAATACAAAATTATTTAAATTATAAGGGAGGAAAAATTTTTGTGAAAGTTCAGAAGGCTCTCTATAAGAAAATTTCATCCTCGAGAATGAAAAGATTTCAAACAGTAACGACGGACATTTTATGGGGATTTAAATAGAAAATTGACCATAAATAAACACGTAAAAGTTCACGTTAAATGTTTATAACAAACTCTTAAAATTTCATGTACTTTATATAAACTTTTTCCTTGTTCTTTTAAACGCATTCACATTTTTTCTTAACTTTGCTCGTTTATTTCTTTTGAAATTAAAATTTATTTGTATATGTATAATATCTACACATGCATATATATGTATATATATATATATATAAGTTTCGATTCATCTTAGTTGAAGAATAAATCATAAATTAAAGAATGAAAATAAAAAAATAATAGGGAAAATATGAAGGGACAAAAGTTATAAAGAAACAAACAATGCTGTTCTTTCACAGGAAATTTTAGAATTTATTAGGATTTCTTATGGTTATGGAAAAGCTGCAAGTCCCTCACCATTGAGACCTTTCGGAGCCTTTTGTAAGATCAACTCATAAAATTTAATTTTTATTTAGAGTCAATAAGAAAGTCGATTCTATAAATCATAATGCGAATATATATATTCTATAAATCATAATATGAATATATATATATATATATATATATATATATATTCGCATAAGGATATATATAAAAGACGAAGGTATACGAAAAGAAGAGCTTTTCTTTTCTTCTTTCTTTTTTTTTTATCTTTTAAGAAGAAATTTATGTAAACCTACGATGATTTTAGTACTGCTCAAATCGTGCTCAAAAGTTTTGGGCTTTTGACCTTTTCGATGAATGAAAAATTCACCTAAGGTGTTCAAATATTTTCAAATAAAAAATTACAATTTTTAACCAAATTTATTTAAACAAATAATTTCTATAACGAACGTCATAACATATAATCTTCTCTCAATTGTTACTTCAATTTCATTCTTTGTATAATCATTTTGTATTGTCAATTTAAACTTCGTTTAATTTATAAATATTATCTGAACGATTTATGCATGACGTTATACCAAAATACATTTGCGACGAATGAGTTCCTACTTCAAAAAAAAAAAAAAAAAAAAAAGAAAAAGAAAAAAAAAACAAAAAAATAAAATAAAATTAAATTAAATTAAAAGAAACACTGTAACAATAATTGTTTTAAATATGACGATACCGATTTAAAATTTTACCTCGCATAAAAATTTGTATTCATTATATGAAATATCCAATATATAATATATAAGTACTTATGAATTATATATAAGTAATATATAAATAATATTTAATGATATATATACAAACGCACACACACACACACACGCACGCACAGATATTATATAGCTGTATAATATAACCATATAATACAAATTATGTAACTACCTAATATAATTATTAAAGATTATTTATATATTTTACAATATGTAATATATAATATATAATTATAATATCATATATATATATATAGATATATAAAACTATATAATTATATTGTAATAAAAGTCCATATACGATATTCACGATATTTTCGTGATAAGTTTAGTCGGGTGCCGTTTGAACTTGGCTTGGAATAAACCATGAACCTTTACCATGGTGTATTGCGAACGATATTTGATTTAACGCTCCGATAAACGTGCCATTTAAGCCGGTCTCTCGCTTTAGCAGCCACACGACAAACGGAAAATCTCAAGATTTATGACTTTCCATTTTTACGCTCGCATGGCCGATATAAACGCATGTCGCGAGTCGCGAATAGTTTCTCCAGTTATGCATTGTAGTATCCTTTTTTTTTTTTACGAGTTATTTACTTATGTCTATGCACCTTGAGCTATATTTATCAAAAATATATATCTATATAAGAAAAGGATAAATACATACAAGTTATTTTTATGTTTTGTCTCGTTGCCAAAAATAAGGAAAAAAAAAAACAAACAAACAAACAAAAATTTATACTTACAAGTAATAACAATAAAAATAACAAAAGAAATATATACATATATATATATATATATATATATATATATATATATATGTATATAATGAAAAGTGTTATAATGAAAAGCAAAATAAATATAATAAAATATATCACGTGTCTATAAATTTGATAAAATTATGGGACCAATAAATAATGATTACAGTTAAAAGAAAGAAAAGAAAAACATAAAAAAGAACACAAAAAAAAGAAAGAAAAAAAAAAGAAAAACTAAAACATTCATCCATGAATGTAAATATTTTTAATGTAAAGTTAAACGTAAAATATTATTGACGAAGAAATCTTATTTCGCCGTGAATTAAAATATAACAGATAGAATTTAATCAAGAGATATAGAATTAATCTCATACTTATCGTTATGGCGCTAAGAATTAATTCTCTTTCTCTAATCGTGGATATGTGGATGGGATTGGATTGGCAGGGGGTACAGGAGGATGTTGGAAGGGCGAGAAGAGGGTAGGAGAGTTGGAATAGATAGCAGGGCGGGGAGGGGGGAGAGGACAGGTATAAAGAGAAGGGAGAAAACCGACTCCTCTTCCACACTCTTTAAGTCGAAACGAACGAACTTCCGAAGTTCTCCGAGTTATCTTTCAGTGTATACACATATATTCCGAAGGAGTGGGGAGGAATTGGTCCGCCTTTCGCCACGCCCACTTGAACCCCCTCTATAACGGACAAGTACCACTGACAATAAGAAAAACAGAGTTAAGGATACGCACGAAATGTTTAGAGAGATAGTATAGTAACTTGTAACGATAAGACACGGCATGTAAGTAAGTAAGTAAGTAAGTACTTACTTACTTTTGCGAGTTTCGCGCCAGTGATAATCGCTATCCCACGTTTTATCTAGCATGCAAAAAGTTACTTGATTTATTTCTAGGAAGGTGGTAGATAGGGCTTAAATTCTTTTTTTGTTTTTTATTTTTTTGTTTTTTTTTTTTTTTTATTTTTCTTCCTTTTTTCTGTTTTTTTTTCCGCGCGCGTGTGCTTTCTTTTTTTTTTGTTTTTTTTTTTTGCTTTTTTTTCTCTTTTTTTTTTTTTTTTTTTTAATCTATATACAAATATCGCTTGACGTTCATCGTTTGAGATTAGAATTAATTGAGATAAGATAATTATTAATATATATTAAATTTAGCGTGTATATAATTTATATTACATATCATTATTGTTTATAATATGTAAGCGTATTTATTTATTAATATTTATTCTAATTTCTAATTTCTATTTTTTATACAATTTTATATACGTTATTCAATATTTATTTTATTTATCCTATTTCAAGTATATTAATATAATATATTAATTATTATATATTGAATTGTTTGAAAAGTTCGTGCCAATTTTGAAAGAAAATTGAAACGTAGAAGATTTAAATTTTAATATACATTTATTAAATTATATAGTTGCTTGGCATTCTGTTCTACAACCTTTCTCCATTTTTCTGGATCAGATTTTACAGGGAAAAATTTTTCTACGTGATCTTTTTTTTCTCGATCAAAGAGTTGAAGTTTTTGCCATTAAGGGAATTTTATAATGATCGAAATAGATGAAAATTAAAGGACGTAAGATCTGATGAATATGATGGATGAGATAGAATATTCTTAGTCACTTGGAGCTCCAATAACTTTTGTCGAATTATCAAAGACCACGTATTGTTCTGATGAAACATAATGGCCCTTCTCATTCTACTATTTCTGGACGTTTTTGTTCAATTGCTGTCTTTAATTCGTCTAATTGGAAATAATACTTCTTTGAATTTATCATCTTGTTGTTTGATAAAAGCTCAGAATCCCTTTTCAATTACATCAAACACAGAGCATGACATTCTTTGAATGAAGACTGATTTTTGGGATGATTAAAAGTGATTAATTTTGTTTTCTTCGAGATCTTATTCTCACTCAATATTATTATAAATGATTCATTTTTTATCTCCCCTCCCCTTAACTACTTGTTTCAAAAAATGATGTCTCCTCGTTGCATTTCCATAGTGTTCTTTGAGTTACAACACCTTCGCCATAAACACCACATATATTGTTTGCCGCTTATGTGGAATTTTTGCTTTTCCAATAAAAGAAAAATATTAAATGCCTAAAATCCACTTTGTTTTCTTTCATATTCAAAGGCGTATAAAACTGATAAAAATTAATCGTAAACGTAATCAACATTTTTTATTTTTCCAAATATGCCTAAAGTACTATCTTTTAGAATATGTACGCATTGTTCTCAATCATTTTGATATATTTAAACATGTCATTATACCACCTAACGAAAATTGACATGAACTTTCTGAATGATCCAATATTAATGATAAAAGAGCGTAATAATGAATGAGTCGGATGTAATGAAAAAATATAGCTGTATATCGAAACAAGATCATTGAAGTAGATATGATAAATGATTTTACAAAATATATTCAATATCTTTTGAACTTTATATCTGATATCTTATCAAAGGGAAATTTTATTACGAACAATAGAAATAATTTTTCTTTCCTATTTATATTTCACTTAACTTTTTTCCTTTTTTTTTTTTTTTCTTTTCTTTTTGCCATTTAGAAAAATATCTTCAATCTAATCTCTCAATATTATAATTTCTCTAATATGAAAAATATTCATTTATACAGATATATTTTATCTATTTTCAATATCAATTATATTTATAATGCATTAATAATTTAGAAAAGAAAGGTGATCATTGATTTATCCTATATAAATAAATAAACATATGTTTATGTTTATATGTACACACACACACACACACACACACACACACACACATATATATATATATATATATATATATATATATATATATAAGACAAGCTTTTATATATAAGATAAATGAAGGTTCAAACAATTGATAGAATTGATACAAAACTTCTATGAATATTGACGAATTAGTTTTAAATTATGATAAATACTTTAAAGATAGTTATAAATTATAACCTGTCATTTAACTAAAGCATTGAATAGTTTATATATTACGGTCATTTACCTGTTTGAGTGACCATTTCTCTGCTATTTACACGTTGGAATATTGTAGAAGGACTCGAACGAAAGACAAGTTCTACAATTCTTTTACTATTATTTTCTGACAATAATTGATGCATTTGTTGCAACTATCCCGAATAAACTGTTTGTTGTTAAAATTCAAATATTAATAAAAAATAATCTTAATATTTATGTTAAAAATATATATCTACAGGCACGCTAATCAATTACTATCGTATCGTAAAAAGTTTCGAAATCTAAAAAGATAGATGTGTGTCATTCGATTTTTTTTTATTTTTATTTTTTATTACGATTTATTTTTTACCTCTCTCTCTCTCTCTCTCTCTCTCTCTCTCTCTCTCATTCTCTATCTTTCTCTCTCTTGCTCTCTTTTTCTTTCCCTTTTTCTGAGCAATCATATTTTTAATATTAAAAGTATCGACTCGTTTTAATTATATTTGTAAAGATTGTAAAGATATTTGTAAGGATTAAGTCACAACCGAAGTTAATACTTTGTCAATTATTATTTCAATTTAATAATTATCCTTTAATATAATTGTTCGCTGGTATTTAAGATTTTAACAGAAATTTCGAAATTTTCCTATTTCTACTTTTTAAATGATAATTTTATTATATCATATTGATTGTTCATACAAACGTTATATATAATAATATTTCTTCAAAAACTTTGTGATTCTATTGGAAATGAAAAATAAATAAGTAAATAATAATATTCTATTAATCAATTGTCGTAGATAATTTTTAAGATTTACGGAGGTTTGAAATTTCAATTCTTCTTCTTTTTCTGTTCTTTTTTTTTTTTTTTCTTAATTATTATATAATATATAATTCTTTTATAATTTACAATGATTCACATCGAGAGATACACATTGAAACGTTAAATCTATACACTGTCATAAACTATATTATAATATTATTCCATCACTATGAAAAGAATTAATGATTTCTCTTGGTTAAAGTAGGCGTGGTAGTTTTTAAATAATATCACGTAGTAGCAATTTTTGAAAACTTCTAAATAAAATTCTTTTGTTATTTAGAATCTAATTGGATTACTAACGCTTGCCAAAAATTATTTGACTGACTTAAAAAGTGAAAGTAACGGTAATATATAACAAGAGAAATTCAACGTTAACATGAACTAACCATGAATATTTAAAGAGAATATTTTTCAAAGAATATATTCGTCAGAATTATGACAACTGACTGCTCTATTCTTTAACTTTTTCCCTAACACTTGAACAGGAATAGTCCCTTTGGGTACGACTAATTGATATTCATCAGCAGGAGGTACCACAAAGAGCACATTGCTAACAACAGGGATTATCGGATTTACCACGAGAAAAAGTTAACCCTTTCTATCGTTAAACCCTTATTATCATAGAATTGGGAGGACTGTTGTTACTTTCTTCGGACAGTAAGTTGGCTAAACCTTTCAGTTAATACCGTTAAAAGAAATTTTGTTTGAAAATATAAAAGATTTGTTTTGAGCCAAACGTTAGAAATATTTTCCTTTAAACGTAGGAATTAAAGATTATAAAAATCGTTAAGATTTTTCGATGAATTAAAGTTGATCCATTTTTAATAAAATATTAAGGAGACCGGAAAGTAATGTCGCTTTCTTAAATTAAATTCAAACGAATAAATTTTTAACAAATTTTTATTTTTAATCACAATTAAATATCGACATGCGCAGAAACGACATTAATTTTCGGTCCCCCTAATATATAAAATAGTAATAGTAGTCGTCGCCATAGTCATTATAGTACCAACTATAACGATTAACTTTGTACATTACCTGTAATACCTCAATACTTAGTATGTTCCTTGCGATCGATAGATTTAAATCACTTTGAGATTAGATCTAAGCTAGTAGAGATTGGTGATTAGTACTAGCGATTAGTTAGATAGGAAGTCTTTACGGAGAGATAGGCGAATCGAACGCGCTTTACCACGGATAGATTCTATGCGGAAAGCGTATCTCATTAATTGTCTCTAATAATAGGTTAAGTCCAATGTTTTGCTTATTTCGGTCTAAAGCTTAACACTTTTTGGTATCCGTGAAAATGATCTAATATATTCTCGATGATCTTCGAAGAGAATAATTTTCTAGATTGGTTATCGTTCGATGCCGAAGAAAATTTCTTAATTGTTCGTAAAATAATATATGACACGTTCCTCACGTTGTTCGCAATGACTTTACAATATACATGTAACATGTACAAGGATAATCATTAATATATTGAATAATTATACGATAAGGAAAAATGTATGAACTTTGAAAGATAATTCTTTGAATAAATTATATATGTTTTTCTTCAGTTATTTTTTTGTTATTCGTTTGAATATTATACTTTCATTTGTCACGATAATAATATTATATATCATCTAATAATTATATTTTAATTATATAAATATTATATAGCATGATATATATACATATATGTATATAAAACAATTTTCATAAATTTATAAATCTATTTAAGTATGATTAATACAGATCTATAGATTATATATAAATTTGCTTTAAATCGATTTACTCTATCCATCCTCTATTAATTTATCTATAGGGATCGATAGATTGTCAATAAATTTATCAAAAATTATTTCGTAATTCTGGATCATCAATAAAATAATTCTGGGAGAAAGAAAAAAAGAAGAAAAAAAAAGAAAAATAAAGAACAAAAGATTTAAAAAAATGTCAAGATACATTATACATTACCATTCGAAAAATTTATCAAATATTGATAAGAAATCATGACTCTTTATGAATCCGACGGCAATGCTGTGGTGGGTGTCAGAGATAAATCCAATCTTCTGCCATAAGAAGGAGGAACAAAGAATCAGAAGATCGCAAAATCAGCGGGACACCGAGTCGATCGCGGAGAGCAATTGGGTCCTAATTTAAGGAGAGAGAAAGAGAGAGAAAGAAAGAAAGAAAGAAAGAAAGAAAGAGAGAGAGAGAGAGAGAGAGAAGGTGTCGTACAAAAAAAGGGACGTAATTTTGTGGGCGCTGCTCCGGTGTGTCGGTCAACGACGGACAGACGGACGGACAGACAGAAGGACGAGAAGGACAACGACAACGACAACGACGATGACGACGGCGACGATGACGACGACGACGACGACGACGACGACGACGACGACGACGACGAAGAAGAAGAAGAAGAAGAAGAAGAAGAAGAAGAAGACTATGTGGACCGGCTGCCTTGATAAATTAATTTGCACCGGAAACGTCTGACAGGGAAATGACGTCGTTACGTGCTACCGAATAACGCTACGGGGTACCTTGTCTTTTGTTCGTCGAGCAGACTTCTTATCATCGCATATGTATACCTCGCCGATAGTATTATCCACATGTAAAGAATAAATATAAAGGGACCACCACATAGCTGAGTTAGAGGAGATTTACTTTTTTTTTTTTATAGTTGTATCTTATTTCTTTTCTTCCTTTTTTCTCTTTCCTTTTTTTCTTTTTCTTTTATCGCTATTTATTATCATTATCATTGCTATGGAAAAATTATATATCTCATGTCGTTAATTTTATCGGATCCGTTGATTTTGGATTATTTCGTAGAAAATGAAAAAAAAAAAAGAAAAAAAGAAAAAAAGAAAAAAGGAAAAGAAAAAAAAGAAAAGAAAAGAACAAAAAAATGAAAGAGGAAAATTCTAATCGATTAAACGAAATCCTTCGAGAAATAGATCGAACGTGAATAAATAAAACCACGAACGAGTTATTATCAATGTAATTAATTTGCACCAATTAACTGCTGTACAAATTAAAAAAAGAAAAATTGGGAAAGTAATACGAAAGGATATTGCTTGAAAACGATACGACGTTTTTCTATCAATCTTTCCTGATTATCGTTTACTTATTCAAGTAAGTAAGTAAATAAATAAGTAAATAAATAAGTAAATAAGTAAATGAGTACTACTTACGTCGTACTTAGACCATCTTGAGAAATAATTTTGAATCGAACGCAGAACGAATTATTTTCTATGGCATAACGATACGAATTCAATTTAAATCGCTCGTACTCTTCTCGAGAAAGAAAGAAAGAAAGAGAAATAGAGAGAGAAAGAGAGAGATAGAGAGAGCGAGAGAGAGAGAAAGAGATAATCGACTTATTAAAAAAATCTAGTGGGAGAGATGAGGAGGGTGGAGGGGGAGGAGGAGATCGACGCGTCCCCTATTAAAATTCTCTTCGCTTAATAATATACGATCGGAAGTTCATCGCTGCTGGATTAGAAAAGAGCAATAAATTTCCTTTGATAGTGCGGCAAGTCCACGACAGGAGTTATCTAGACCTAGATTTATGACAGTGTCAGAGAAGGTGTCGAATAGGTGGTCCCGGAGATCGATGAAGAAACAAGAGAGAGAGAGAGAGAGAAAGAAAGAAAGAAAGAAAGAAAGAAAGAGAATGAGAGAGAGAGAGAGAGAGAGAGAGAGAGAGAGCAAAGAAGGTGGAGGAGGAGGAGGAGGAGGGAATGGGGGGAATATGAACTGACTATCCGGTGGCATATAAGGGGGCTATAAGCGTGCAAGAAAGAGCGAGAGGGATCGGAGGGAAGAAGGAAAGAGGCCGATCTCATTTCGAAACGTGAATGAGCCGGCGGCTACCTCAAACGAGCGCTGCCGACACTCTTTTTCTTTTATCTTTCATCTTTCCCTCTCTCTCTCTCTCTCTCTCTCTCTCTCTCTCTCTCACTCTTCTTTTCCAACCTCGTTTTCTCATTCTCACTCTCTCTCTCTCTTTCTCTCTCTCTCTCTCTCTTTTTCTCTGTCTTTCTCAGTTCTTCCCTCCTTCCCCTTCTCTTCCTCCTCCTCGTCCACCCTATATTCCCTCCCTACCTTCTCCTCCTCCTCCCCTTTTTCATTCCTCCTGAAGGCACATTCGAGTTTTTCCCGAACAACAATGGCCGGCATCATCCACAATCTCGGCGTTTGCTGTAACACAGGGAGCCGCCAGAAGTGGATCGGAATGATGTGCACCACCATCATCCTCCTTTTCCTCCTCCTCCTCCTCCTCCTCCTCCTCCTCCTTCTTCTTCTTCTTCTTCTTCTCCTCCTCCTCCTTCTATCCCAGGCAACGACTAATCAAGCAAGCGTCCTCCTCGTCTCGTAAAAAGAGAGAGAGAGAGAGACAGAGATAGAGAGAGAGAGAGAGAGAGAGAGAGAGAGACAACGCTCTTATTCTTATTCTTATTTTCTGTCGACTGTTCGTTCACGAGCACGTGGATGGATATCTGTTTTTTTGTTTTTGTTTTTGTTCTTTTTCTCCTTCTTGTTTCTCTTCCCCTTTTACTTTATTTCTTCCCCCTTATTACCTTTTATCTTATTTCGTTACAATGTCTAACGTTGAAGTTTTAGTTCGATCGTCGTAAAACGTCCTTCGATTATCCCGTAAATTTATTTTACTTTGATACCCGATGAAACTGTTATAAATGGGTTTCATTGTTATACGATCAAGAAATACTTATTTACAAATGATTATATAGGGATGCAATCATTTGTAATCACACCAGTTGAAGTAACGAATATCTATCATTCGATACGTATTATATATATATATATATATATATATATATATATATATATTTCTTTTTCTTTTTTTTTTTTTTTAATTTTAAGCTAAAATTTTTTTATAATAACTTTAAAGAAATTTAATAAAACAAATAAGAAATGTAATAAAATTTTTGTTTTGAAAGTTTTACAATTAAAAAAAATTCTTCCCTATATTTAATATTTCATATGTGACTCGATCCAATGTTATACTATTTCATTGAACATTATATAAAACGATTAAATATTATATTATCGTATAAGACTTTATAAAGTATTTGAATGAATCGTTCCAATTCTTTTAATGACTCTTAACAAATTATTAACTCTTACATTTATCATATCTCTCTGAAGAACTAAAGAATCAAAAATAACATATTAAATCTATCTTTATAACATTCCTATGTATATCATTTATATCATATTACAGAATACCATAGATAAACATATACATGCAGATGCACACACCTAAATACTTGTTAATATTTTAATTGTCACGTTAATTTACATACCTTTAAATTATCTTTCCTATCCAACATTATTAACAAATACGAATGAACGTGAATGTGATTGTAAAATGGAAAAGAGGGATAAAAGAGATATGAAAAAAAAAAAAGAAAGAAAGAAAAGAAAAAAAGGAAAAATATATAAAAGAAAAAGAAGGAAAATTGCTGTTGGAAGATAACGAAGCGACGATTTAATGAGGAACGTGCGGATCAAGAACGTTGTGTATAATGGATCCGCGTCATCGTGGCAGCTTGGTGTTGCGGTTAATTAAAACGATCGCTCGCTCGAGATCGAGATCATTTGTTTACCGATCGTGCGCGAGAACATATCTGGCCGTTAGCATCACGCCGTGTCGGATTGGAATCAGCTACCGGATTTAACGTACGAAGAAACCTCTTCGGCCTCGAGGCCGAAAAGAACGAAGAAAAATGGGACCTCGTTCTCGATTAAACGGGAATGAAATCAAATGGAAATGAGAACGATTATGATATATATCATCGATTGGAATGAATTGAAAAATGAATCTTTTCTGTTTTCGTTTTTTCTCTTTCATTTTTTTCTTCTTCTTCTTTTTTTTTTACAGTTGAACACCCAAATTGACAAATGTTTCAACTTATTTATGACATTATAAATTGTCCTCCATTGATTCACGATGATCGTTATACGTACCATTATTATTATTATTATTATTTTTTTTTTTTTTTACATGAAATATAAAAATGATATGAAAAGTATATTGATTGGAATTATTTCATAATTTTCGATGAGAAATTCAATAGAAATTTTTAATAGAAATCTTATAATTTACGATAGAAGTTTCTTTATTTCTTATATAATTTTTAATAAAAAAGGAAAAAAAAAGGAAGTACGTCGTTCATAATTTTACATTAAAATATATCACATATACCTATTCATACGTATTAAATAATTAAAATTGTTATTAATTTTCTAAAAATCTAATAAAGATCTTTCCTTGATATTGGTAAGCAGCTACTATTTAATAATCGTATAATTTCCAAATAAGTTTCCTTATGTATTGAATTTTCTTTGAAGGATGTATGATAATTTTCATAAAAAAAAAAACAGAAAAGAAAAATGCATATTAATCAAGATGTAATTAATTCATTAGAACAATTTTTGACAAGTCCGATAATTTAAAATCAAACGTATCATTTTTATTAGAAACTAAAGGATCAAACAATGTTGAAAGTTTCCAAAGTCGAAATTACGTATATATATATATATATATATATATATGTATGTATGTATGTATATGAAACTGAGATGTTCACGCCCTTTGATGACTCGGCACGAGTATCAACCTCTACCATTCTCGAATATATCGTGTGTCTAGCTTAGATCAAAGGATGAGAAAAGAGAAGACGAAGAAAAAAGATATTCTGATCGAGAAGGGTCCGGAAAAAAGAAGCGATGGCGGGCCGATGTAAGAGAGTAGTAGGCATCGGCAACAACAACCATCGGTAACAGTAACAGCAACCAGCAACCAGTAACAGGCTTAGGGAAGAGCTCGGTTAATTACTTGAGACCCATTACCGTGGCACAATAAGCTCCTGTAACACCTCTCCCTTTCTCTCTCTTTCTCTCTTTCTCAATTCCTCCTCTTCCTCATCTCTCTTTTCTTCCTTCAGAACTCTTGTTCTTGTCTTGTCTTTTTCTTCTTCTTCTTCTTCTTCTTCTTCGTCTTCTTCTTCGTTGCCGAGCGTGCTCCTGTAAGAGTCGACGTGACTCTGAAAATGGAAACGGAGAAAGATGGAAGAAGAGAGAGAGAGAGATAGAGAGAGAGAGAGATAGAGATAGAGAGAGAGAGAGAGTAGGATAGTGGTTTTGTTTTTACCTAATTTGCCCCACGGCTTCTTCACGAAAGAAGGAGGAATGGTAAAGAGAAAGAGAAAGAAAGAAAGAGAGAGGGAGAGAGAGAGGAGGCCGCTGTCGCCTCAGCCGCCATTTCTCGAACCTGCCGAGATACATACTACTCATCCATACCCACGCAAACTTGTCCAGTCATCGACTCTTGATCGAGCCGACTCTTGAGTCTTTCCTTCTTCTCTTTCTCCTTCTTCTTCCTCTTCTTCTTCTTCTTCTTCTTCCTCCTTCTTGTCTTTGTCATTTTTCTTTTCTTCTTCTTCTTCTTCTGCTTCTTCTTTTCTTTCTTTCTCTCTTTCTCTCTCTGTCTTTCTCTCTCTCTCTCTCTCTCTCTCTCTCTCTCTCTCTCTCTTCCTCATTATCTTTTTTTCTCTTTCGATTTATTTTTCTTTTCTCTCGATTTATTTTTCTTTTCCTCCGAGGTTTTTTTTTTTTCTTTCTTTCTTTCTTTTACGCCGTATCCTTCGGTGATCCTTTCGATATCCCTTGGGATATGATACCTTCTTGTTGCGAATTCGATATATGATTTTTATATAGATAAAAAAATGTAAAATTTTTTTTTATAGTCTCAATGCTCGACATTTATTAGAACGAAGCTGTTTCTTTTATTCGTAAACTTTTTCATGAGTCCTTGACATCATTTTTCCCGATGTATGTATGCCTTCGGATATAATATATATTCACACTTTAATAATCTCTTCGATTGATTGATTAATTAATTAATTAATTAACTAATCATATTAAACATAATTAATTAATTCATCAATCAATATATTTAATTTAACATTAGTATAGGCATCGAAAGATAGTTCTTTCTTCTTTTCTTTTTTTTTTTTTTTTTTTTTTTTCTAAACGTTAGAAAATGTTTTATCCTGTAAGAATAATGTTTTTAATATTTTTAATCGAATGAAATATTAAAAGAACAAATACTTGGGCACCGAGTGATGTTTTTCATTTTTGTAAATGTTCTTTTCTTTTTCTTTTTTTTTTTTTTTCTTTCTTTCTTTCTTTCTTTCTTTCTTAGTAGAGATACAAGAATTCTTTTAATCAAAGAATTATAAAGAAAATATAAGTACGTATGTATTATATGTATTATAAATGTAAATGCATAAGGACAAAGTTATTCCTCAAATCAAAATTTTCTTCTAATATTGCATTATTTCTAATATCTTTAATACCATTAATAGTTTTAATCAATAAAGATATATACAAGTAAGCAAAGGATATGTATGTGCATAGAATGATAAAAAATTTTTCCTCCTCTATTTATTCCATGAATTTTCGTTACGTAGATTTGCAGATGGTAAAGATACGTAAGTCTTTCTAAGATTTCTAATCGGTAAAAAGAGATATATGAATTAGAAAGAGTAAAAGTACGAATACGGAAGGATACGAAGTCCTTTCATTTTTCAAAATTTTTTCTCTCCTTTTTTTTTTTTTTTTTTTTTTTTTTTTGACAAATTTCTGACGCAACGTAGCGATGATAAATACAACATCTTTCTAATATTTCGAATCGTTGAATATTATGATACAGACAGACAAATGAGAATTTCCTTTCACCTTTTAGAATATTTTCGCAAACTTTCGGCGTTATATCTTAAACGTATAACTAAAGAGACGCGTGTTTCTAATCTTTCTAATCTTTAAAGAAACACAGGTAACCAGTTACATCTGCCAGGTTAAAACTTACAGGTGCCCCTTTTCGATGGTACTCAACTTGACCTCGATGTCATTATCAATCCAATTATATCAAACAACTTTAACATAATTCAAAATTATTATTAATAATCTATAATTTTTTTTTTAGTATATCATTTATATATACACATATACATACATATATACATACATACATACATACATACATACATATATACATACATACATACATATATATGTATATATATATATATATATATATATATATATATATATTAGGATTATATTTTCTAAAAAAAAAAAAAAAAAATCAAAATCTCAAACTTGCTGACAACAATACCGTTAACTAAATGAGAGAGAGAGAGAGAGAGAGAGAGAGAGAGAGAGAGAGAGAGAGAGAGAGAGAGAGAGAGAGTGGGAGGGATAGATAAAGAATGAGATTGAGAACCCCTGTACTGGTCGGTAGCTCGAAAGTTTAATTAATGATACCCATGTCTTGGTTCATTCATGCCTCTGGAAGAATCTTCGGGTGAAAAAGAAACGCCGCGAGGAGTAAAGTGTGATAAAGCTAAAGAAATAGAAGTGTGGAAGAAAGAAAGAAAATGAGAGAGAGAGAGAGAGAGAGAGAGAGAAAGAGACACACAGAAAAAAAGAGAGAGAGAGAGAGAGAGATAGAAAAGAGGATACAAAAATTGAACCGCATTGTGAACAGAGTTCTTTTTTCTATGTCGATGACAACAGCCTGGAGGGAAAATTTTATATATATATATATATATATATATATATATTTATTTTTTTTTTTATCCTTTATCCTTTTCTTCTCTCTCTCTCTCTCTCTCTTCATCTCAGCTAATTCCAGAAGCTTAATTACCTTATAGCTTATAATACCTTTTCTCTTATTTCTCTTCGGCGATGGAAGAGTCGCCGTTTTTTCTTGTTTCCGTTTTTTTTTTTGTTTTTGTTTTTTATATAACATCCTAGGTAATAATAATAACAATAATAATAATAATATGGAGAGAGAGAGAGAGAGAGAGAGACGGATAGACGAACACTGGGACGTTCACTAATATCGTATAAGCAAAAACACCATGAACTCATATTTCTCTTTCTATCGTCATTGTATGAAATGAAAACGGATTGTAAAAGTAGTCTATCGATAATGGCCGATATAATTACTCGTTTAAGTCGGGCAATTAACTCGTCAGTGTGTTCTTCTACGGTCGCCTCTTCTTCTTTTTTTTTTTTTTCTTTTTTTTTGAGCTGTTACAAGCCGAAGGTCGACGATGCGAATTGTCGAAGGGTTTATAACCCCAATGGCGCATACACATTATTAATCACAATATTTTCTTATGACGAAGAAGAAAATATTTTTTTTAAAAGAATCGATCTTTTTTCTTTTCTTTTCCCTTTCTTTTCTTTTTCGCTTTGAAAAGTTAAAATTTAATTTTTATTAATCCGCTGTAACGTTATATGAATTATAATAAAATATATATAATCATAAAACAAATTTACTACAATAATCCAAAGTAAAAATATTATTACTGTAATCATTACAATTATAATATAATTATTTAAATCAATATTAATAATAATTATTATTTCAAAATGTAACATTATAATTATATATTTATTTAAAAGAATAATTTTTTTTCAATTACACTTATATTACACACAATTATATATTTATTCTATATCGTTTATTATAATGAATATTAAGCGATTATATTTGTTAAAAACAAATACGTATGGATGTAATGAAATAAATTTGTTATGTTAGAAAAAAGAAAAAGGAAAAAAGAAAGAAAAAGAAAATTTATTTTACCTTATAGATTTGTACATCGCTATTTTACAAATATTTAATAATAAAAATTAAAAACGAGAGAGAGAGAGAGAGAGAGAGAGAGAGAAAGAGAGACAAAAGGTGGGGGAAAGAGGGGAGAGAGAGAAATCGGTTCTGTTAAAACGTAAAAAAAAAAAAAAAAAAAATAAAACGTACGTAAGTCTTTAGGTAGTAGAATGATGCAAAAATTGGATCGTAGTTACTTACGTACGTCGTCGAAAGTCTGGGATGTCGCTTTGTCTCTCTTTTAAAATCACAAACCGTACGAAACTATCTTTCCGATCGTGACTCGGTCGTTCTGTCGCAAGCCGAGGATCGTAAGACAATATGGTTGGTCAGAAGAGAAAGTCCCTTTGTTTATAAAAGAAGGAAGACTCCGCTGTGTTTGTCATCCGTATTTTCCATCAAAATGATTGCCACTTTTTGTCCTCCTCTTCCTGTTCGATGATTTTATATTATTAATGAAACGTAGATTAGTTTTAGAATTAGAAAGAAAGAATTAGAAAGTAACTTACATAGTTGATTTGTTTAACAATACGTTCAACGTTCTAGAAATATTTTTGTATATCTAATTGATTTTATTAGATTTCATTATTTTTTGCTTTTTTCTTTCTTTTTCCTTTTTTCTTTTTTTTTTTTTTTTTTTTTTTTTTTTGTAATAAAAATAAAACGCGCGATATAAAGAGCATATATTCATTAAAATGTTAAAATTGTCCATTGATTTGATTCATTTACGAATGAAATTATTATGATTGATTTTTAAGAATCGAATTTAGAAATAGCTCGATTGATTTTACAACGTTGAACATTGTAAAAATAATTGAATGATCGATTTTATCGACTTCTTTTTTTCTTTTTTAATTTCAATATATTCTTTAGGATAATTAGAATGATATATTTTGTGTAAAAAGTGTAAAGTGTAAAGGAAGAGTATGTTTTAACGTGCAAATGATATGAGATTTTAAAGAAGAAAAAAAAAAAAAAAAAATAAAGTCCAATATGTTTAACAATAATAATAAATAATTTATTATCCGTATTTTTCATCTATAAAAAAGAAAGTTCATCTAAAAAGAGAAAGAAAAGAGAAAAAATTAGACGAATGATGTAATTAATTACGAATGATTATGTTACTGGAAATGTAAGAAAACGTGACTGACACCGAACAAGTCTGAAAGGTAACTAAGTACCTTGAACGTTTCATTATTATTATATATCTCGACTAGCAATCATCTTTTGGCCGTTGCCCTTCTCACTTATGTTTACTCGTGTGTATAGAACCTATAACAGATAGTTTCAGATCTTCTAGCTCGATATGTTTATCTTTCATGACAACAAATCGATAATAAGATAAATCTTAATCTCTGTGGTATATGTATAACATAATTAATATGCGAGTACAGTTAAAAATATAATATAAAATATAATTCTTAGAAAGAAAAATTTTGCAATTTTACTTGTGTTAAAATTTTCTCTCTTTATTTTTTTTTTTTACATTACGCATTAAAAAGAAGAGAACAAATGAATAAATAAATAAATGAATAAATGAATGAATGAATAGATGTTGCAAATATTATTTGGAATTAATACTTGATTGAATGATCGTTTTGATGAGAAAAAAGAGAAAATGATCGTCATTCGTTGATAAAACAATTTTCAAATGGTATATTATATAAAATGTTATACGAAAGGAAAAGTATAAAAATTTTAACACATGGAAAAAGTATTATACGTTTATATAAAAACATTGATTATTATTTATATGAAAATTATCAATAAATTTTTAAACGATCAAGAAACTTTAACGTTGACGTTCATTCATTTAATCATCGATTAAAAATATATATTTGAGAACGAACTATTAATCGACCATTTATTTTATCAAATATTATTATTATATTTTTATTAGTAGAAGTATACAAGAAAAAAAAAAAGGAAAGAACAAAAAAAGGAAAAGAATACATCTAGGTGCATATAAAATTATTATATATTCACCTGATCCAATATAGAGAATATTGTTGTTGATAAAATCTAATTATTTGATTTAGAGGAAAACGAAACGTAAATACTGTCGATTAATTCTCGTAAAAAGAAAAAGAAAGAGAGAAAGAGAGAGAGAGAGAGAGAGAGCAAGAGAGAGAGAGAGAGAGAGAGAGAGAGAGAGAGAGAAATATGCAGAAAGTTGTCAGGAGAACGCCACAAGGCATGGACGTTAATTATTGCCGAAGGTCGATTTCAATTTCTACCTTCGTATCCGTTGCGCGAGAGAAAGATGAAAATAGAGAGAAGAGGAGAGAACATAGAGAGAGAGAGAAAGAGAGAGAGAGAGAGAGAGAGAGTCACAGCCGGACACAGGTGGGTGTCGGCTTCGTTTGTAACACGAGAGCCACGATCGGCGGCACCTTCCACCATCGGTGTTGCCTCTCTTAGGACGCAACCATCTCTTCCCCTCTTCGTCTTCTTCCCCTCTTCTCTTTCATTTTCTACCCTGAAAGCCGCCACCCGCACCGCCACCTTTACGTCATCGTTCACTATGGATATGAAAAAATTTTTTTGCCTCTCTCTCTTTCTTTTTTTTTTTCTTTCTCTCTTTCTCAAAAAAAAAAAAAAAAGAAATTAATGATGGGTGTGGGTATATGTAAATAAAATAAATAAATAAATAATCGTTCGTATAATGAATGTAAATAATATATAAGAGACTTTTGTTTATATTATATTTGACTTAATATGTATCTGAGCAAAAAAAAAAAAAAAAAAATAAGAGGAAAAAAAGAAATGAAAATAAATAGAATCAAATAATATTTATATTTTTCTAAAAAATTTTCATCTATACTCGCATATATATATATATATATATATATATATATATATTTTCTTTTCTTTTTTATAAATTTATTAATTGGTACATATGTACGTAAGTATGTGCATTGTTATTATCACTATTCTTTTTTTCCCTTCTTTGTTGAGTTGGTTTTATTGATTAATTGATTTATTTATTTAATTATGTATTATGTTTTTATATATTTTTATTTGTATAAATTTATATAGCTACGTATTAGATCACGTTTGTATATAATTCGTATATATATGTATATTCGTATAAACAATATTTGTCATCATAAATAAATAATAAAAGAAACAACAAAAAATGTTAATCAATTTTTAAGCGTTATCAGTGCGAAAAATATTTAAATAAATAATATCTATTTACATTGATCGAATGAGTCGAATGATTTGCGCAAAATAGAATGATTTCGTTTTGCTATTGAAAAGTTATTTTCTATGATATTTTTTTTGTTTGTTTTTTTTTGTTTTGTTTTTGTTTTCGTTTTGTTCTTCTCTCTCTCTCTCTCTCTCTCTCTCTCTCTCTCTCTTTCTCTCTCTCTCTCGTTCTTATAATAAACGATCGAGTAGAATGATAAAAATTTCGAATCACGTAGTCGAATAAAACCTAAACGATTTGATGAAACGTACAGGAGGAAGGATTAATAAAACGCGTAACAGGTAGTCGACTCGTTACAACGTTCAATCAGTTTCTCGCGCGAGATAAAAGGCGAAGGTGATGATGGAGAGAAGCCTGGAGGGCCGATCAGAAGAGAGTCTCACGATCCTGTTCGTTTCCAAGCAAGCTGTTTTTGACACGGCCTATCCCTCTTCTCCTCGTAATAGTGAAATTAATCGATCGACTTTCGTTTCTTCCATTCTATCGAGATAAAATAAATCGATTTAGAAATCAAACGTACGTACGTACATGCATATATAAATTCAAAACTTTAAAAATGGCTCCATATTAAAAAATCTTACGAATTAAATCTAAATTTTATTTAAAAATTTACAAAAAGAATAAGAGAAGAATAGAAGAAAAATGTTCGTATTATGTTTATCCTATCTGTCCTAATGATAAAATTAACGGTGCGTTAAAATCATAATGTTCAAATGGAATGCATGAATTTTATTCTGAAGTTCTAGAAAAGAAAAAAGAAAAAAGAAAAATATTAAAATACATAACATCTATGTAAACTATGCAAACGTTGATATATAATAGATTTTTATATATCGTAATTATAATTACAATAATTAATAATAATTATATAGAAATTGTCGTATATGGAAATATCGATATATAGATCTAATATATATTTATTAATTCGTAATATTTTTATAGTAATAATTATAGAAATAATAAACATAAATAATCTATATATTTAAACATTATTATACATCTGTTACACATATAATAGATTCTTATATGATAAATGCATATATATATGTATGTATAATATATATTATTATAACGTAGTATAATATTAATAAAAAAAAATATAATATATATATATCACATTATAAATATTATTCATATTACATTACATTATATTATATTATTATTAAAACAATAATACAAACAATACGTAATATTTAAAATTCGATAAGTAAAATAGATAGATAAATTTACTCTTCGACTTAAGAATCGTAGATTAAAAAAAGAGAAGAGAAGAAAAAAGTACAAAAAAAAAAAAAAAGAAGAAGAAGGAAAACAAGTCAGTCAAAAGTGATAAAAACTGATTAAAAAAAAAAAAAAAACAAAAAAAACAAAAAAAAGAAAAGTCGATCGATTTTATTCCCACGCTTTCGCGTATTTGTAAGAACGAATCGGTGGTGTATGATGGATGATCCACGTAAAAATCGCAAAGACGATTCTTTATAGTCTTCTAATATAAACTTTTGTCGAGGACGTCCGGTAGCACGGTTAACTCCTGTGAAACGGAGCACGAATCACGTAGGTGCCGTTCGTTTTACGGTTCTGCTCGGACGAATGCTCGTCGTCTGGCTCGGATAATAAACTCTGAGATGGCGACTATGTCCGCTCGTTAAACGGACGAATCCCTTGAAAATTTTTTGCCGACCACCACCTCCGCTCGTCGTTTAACCAAGAGAGTTCCTGCCAAGAATATCGCGATACCGATCGATGATCTGTCGATCAAAATATTTCACGCGTTTCTAGATCTCCTTCTCTTGAAGATCGGCGATCAAAAAAATTTACCAACGATTCGCATCATCGCTTGTAGCGCATATATTCTTTTTCTTTTTTTTTTTTTTATTATTTTTTTCTTTTTTTGTTTTTTAATTGTACTTTTTACTACTTTTTTTTTTGTTTCTTTCCTTTTTTTTTTTTGGTTTTGTCTTTTTTTTTTTTTTTTCTTCCTTTTTACTTCAACATTTAACCCCGCCGTAAAGTTCTCGGCGGCTTATTGGACATCGTTATTTCTTAAATGTTACATAGATGACGTAATAAAGTATTATTAGGAATTAGAATAAGATATATACATGTATTAATGTTATATTATAATTAGTATAAAATAATGGCGTTTGTCAAATTAAACAAACAAAAAAGAAAAAAGAATGAAAAAAATCATTTAAGAAACAACGTTTTAAATAATATTATTATGTAAAGAAAAAATAAAACCAAGAAAACGGTAATAACATTGTCTCATCAAATTAGTATTCTAACAATATTGTAATGAAAAAAAAAAAAAAGAAAATAATAATAATAATATTTTTGAAGCTAGTAATAACATTTCGAATGACAAAAAAGAAAAAAGGAAAATATGAACAAAATTTCAAAATTCCAAAATTAAATATTATAAAATAAATGAAACATTGAAGATCAATCTAATGGGAATGTAACAAATTTGTTTACTATATATTATCAGGAGTATTATTGAGAGACTTTAATTGGAGTTTCTTTTCTCTCTCTCTCTCTCTCTCTTTCTCTCTATCTAACCATCTATCTCCATCTCTCTCTCTCTCTCTCTCTCTCTCTCTCTTTCGTCTATCCAAAGGAAGGTATTATCGAGTTTCCCGAATTAAGTGTCAGAGAATTGAGAGAATTCATGCGCCCACGTGGCTTCGTCATATTCGTGACAGAGTAGAATTTTCAATTGCAGGATACGGTCGGTTGTACGAACCGCATCTAATCCCATAAATGGAGCGTGGAGCAAATGGCCCGATGGGGGTGTCGGTGTAACGCTGGCGTTACAAAAATTAATCATTCTCGTGTTAATTGGCGCGCATGATCGAGCGATGGTCTCTCGCACGCTAACTTTCTTCGTTGCATCTTCCTTTGCATTTCCCTTCCTCCCGCCGTCCCGCATTCCCTGTCCTCCCGTTCCCCTGTCACCGTTCCTCTTCCACAGATATCTCCTCCTCCCTCTTCTCTCATACCCTTCTTCTCTTTCTATTTTTCTTGGCCGTTCTCTCCTTCCGTGACTTTTAGTCATGGTGACCAATTTGTCTACGACCTAGGCCAATACGCTCCTCAGTGGAGATATAAGTAAGCGGTGTGTGTTTTTGAGAAAAAAAAAACAAAAAAAAAAAAAAAAAAGAAGAAAAAGAAAAAGAAAGAAAAGGAGAGTAAAAAAACGCGAATCTTCTAATCCAGAATTAACACACGAAATGACACTAAAAAGATCATTTCATATTCCAATCATGTTAAGAAAACTATTCTCGTTCTATCAGATTGAAGCTCACTTTGGATTGAACCTTTATATATTTATATATATACATATATATATATATATATATACTATACAAATATTATGTATATATACTATATATCAATTGAAAATTGATAATGATCAATTGTTACGTGGTATTGACAATTTGATAGTGTCAATCGATAAAAACACGTTTAATCGTATTTATCGAAGTGATATCCCATTGAAAGAAGAAGGAAGAAAGAAGAAAGGAAAAAAAAGAAAAAGAAAAAAAAGAAAATAGAAAAATAATAAAAGAAATAAGTAAGTACATTCAACGTATCCGTTAAGAATCATTAGAAAGTTTATTAAAGTATATCCTGATGGTTGAACCATCTCGTTCGGATAATTTCACGATGCAAATGGTTTGTAACTGACCCACCGCAGTGTCGGACCAATTTAAGGGATCATTTCCTCGCGCTGCCGTACTTCAACATCAGAGCGTTGCGACTACGACGCGGCGGTGAGTCGAGTCGCGCTCGAGCGAGCCGTAGAACGCGAGGCACGTGATGAATTAGGGGACCACACACATACGCATCACAAGAGAGAATGAGAGCATGGACGCGCGCGCGCGCGCGCGAGCTCGCATGCCTTATTACAGTAAACTTAAGACTTATCCAAACGTAATATCTAAACGTAAACGTATGTTAATCTTCTTTTGAATATGTGCGCTAAAAAAAAAAAAATATTAATAATTCACATTTATAATTTTGTTAAATTTCAAAAAAAGAAAAAAAAAAATGAAAAAAAAAATAGAAACGAATAATTCAAATCAGATCGAACGATATTATAAAGGATTATATCATATCAGTAATTATTTTAATCGTTACAATGTAATTTTATTAAAAATTTTATCTATATTAAATAATTAACAAACGTAAACGTATAATTAAGAAAATAATTTGGAATGATTTTAAGAAACGGTAGCCGGAGCTACCGTTTTTCAAACTACGATAGATCGATATATGTACAAAAGGATTTCTTTCTTTGACTTGCTAGAAGTTGCTGATCCAACAATGCCCGTACAAATTACATCGGACCTCTTTCTCTGTCTCTCTCTCTCTCTCTCTCTCTCTCTCTATTCATCCAATCCATTTATCCATCCATCCATCCATCCATCCATCCATCCATCCATCCATCCATCTATCTATCTATCTATCTATCTTGTTTTTCTTTTTTTTTCTTTTTTCGTCCTTTTTTCTTTCTCCTTCTGTTTCTTTTGTCTTTTTTCTTTTTACAGTATCTTTTTTTCTAATCTTATTAGAATCTCTGACGTATTTAGACGACGAGGGAAGGAGACGTCTGAAAAGAATTCCTTGATCTCGTTCTTGAATGAAGTTGTGACTACCGTGGTAACCCGCGGTGAGATGATGATGAAGAACATTCCGTTGCTGGTGGAGACCTGGAGGCTAACAGAGAAGAGTAGAAAGAGAAGGAGAATGAAACAGAGAGACAGACAGACAGACAGACAGAAAGAGAGAGAGAGAGAGAGGAGAGGAGGGGGAGGAGGGAGAGGAAGAGGGAAGCTATACGAGGCCATTGTGATCCGGATGTCATATGTTGTTCACAAAGTGTTTTACATTCCCGATAGTAATGATTGAAATTCCTTCGTCGTAATCCTCGACCCGTTCTTGCCCGTTGTTTCTTATTCGAACTTCGTGTCCTCCAGTTGAGACGCTGATAAAGTCATTTTCAATGCTTCCCCCGTTCCCCGCTCATGGTGCTTACGTAGTACGATATTTTTCTTTTTCAATTCTTTCCCTTTTTTGTTTTCTTTTTAAGTCGTTGCCCCTTTTTTCTCTTTTTTTTTTTTCTTCTTTTTTTCTTTCTCCCTTCAAGAAAGTAAAACATCGGAATGCGAATCTTATGAATAAATTGAATCATCTTATCTTTTTTTTTTCTCTCTCTTTCCTTTTTTTTTTTTTTTTTTCTTCTACGAGGTCCCAATGTAATATTATTCATTTTCAAATCAAACACGAAAATATTCAATATGATCTGTGTGAACAATTTTATATATATATATATATATATATATATATATATATATATAATAGAAAATTGTTACAAATATTTCTACGCTCATTTCTAGCATAATTCCATATATAAAGATTTTACGTAGGTGTTTGTCAAAAAGACATGTTAGAGGATAAAAAGTAGGGGTTGCATCAGAATGGAAGGAAGGAAGGAGAAGCGGGGTGGGTGGGTTGAGGGGAAAAAAATAAAGATAGGAATGAGAGTACAAATTTAAAAAAATAAAAAGAAAAAAGAAAGGAAAAAGAAAAATGAGAAGAAAAGAAAAAGAAAAGAAAAAAGAAGGGAAAAAAAAGGAAAAGAAACAAAGAGACAAAAAAGGAAAAATAAAATTCGTCAAAGATGACGTTTCATCTATCTATCGGCTTCCTTGGAAGCTCGCTCAAAGTCTACCACCAGGATACGGAATCCTGATGGAAGTGCGAATTCCAAGGTGCAAGAAACAGCACAATGGGAAGCGTGTTCGTTGCGAAAGAAAGATGACGGGAAAGAATGGAAGAAGGTGCGAAGAGGATCGAAAGGGGTGGAAGAGGAGAGTCGAGGGGGCGAACTGGAGGAGGGGTTGATTTTTCTCATTGGCCGGGGGCGTGGGATGGCACGGACAGATAGAGAGAAGAAGAGAGAGAGAGAGAGAGAGAGAGAGAGAGACAGAGACAGAGAAAGAGAGGGAGAGGGAGAAAGAAGGAACATTGCACTGGTGGAGTCTGCCGTCTCTCGAGGCTCCTTCAACTTTTTACCGTCGGCTGAGCTGACTCAGCGACTATTTCTCATTAACGGGCCGATATTTTTGTAAAATTGGATTTTCGTCTGAGAAATCACGTGACATCCACCAACTTATTTTTTTTCTTCTCTCTCTCTCTCTCTCTCTCTTTCTCTCTCTCTCTCTCTCTCTCTCTCTCTTTTCCTTTCTACGAGACAAAATGTTTCTTCTCGAAGAAAAATTTTTCTTCTTTTTTTCTCTCCTTTTCTGTTTCTTTTTTTTTTGTTTTTTGTTTTTTGTTTTCTTTTTTCTTTCTTCATTTTTCCTTTCTTCTTGTATTTTTCTCTTAGTCAAAAGTAAATATTACACGTGTCAGATAAATTTTCGGCGAGAAAGAGTTCGCGTGTCTCACACGTGTGCATTGGTTATTCGATGGTATATGCACGTTGCACCGCTCGAACGCATTTATCATCATGTGGCCGGCTGCCTAACAGAGAAGACCATATCCCCACCACTATTAACTTTTGTGGTACGATGGTACTGCCGCCAATGCATCAGTGCTGCCGCCGTGAAACGACACGTGTAAGCCCCGTACGTACCTGTCTCAACTAAGTACTTATTATAGTCACTTGCCACGCTTTAGCATATATATGTATTCTACCTATTCAAATAAATTCTGAATACTTATGTTTAATGTCATACATACATACATACACACATATATATATATATATATATATATATACAATATGTATGTGTATATGAATGTGTATATGTATATATAGATGTGTATGTATATATATATATATATATATAGGTATATGTCTTAAGGGATGTATTGGTATTACATAGGTGTTCACAATAATGTACTTAAACAATAACAATGGCGATTGTCGCGATAAAACTCACGCATGCATAGCGGGAAACGTTCCGCTAAAACTGAACTGTATTTAATCTAATCCACGTTGGAAGAATATATTTCAATGAAATATATTAATTTACGATATTTATTGAATATAAGTAATTATTATTTTTTACTTTTCTTTGTTTCTTTATTCAATTTAAACTCATGTCAATTTATGTCCAGTTAGAAAATAATCTTTATGATACTCGTAATTTGTTTATCGGACAATATAATTTCTAGATAATATTTTTATAAACAATTTTATATATATATATGTATTTATATACTAAATAAATAATTACATATATTTATAACGATAATAACATATTTTATTTTAATAATTAAATACATTCTATTTTAGTAATGATAGTAAAGATATAATATATTATTTACAAAAAAGGAAAAAGAAAAAAAAAAAAAAGAAAAAATAAGAAAAAAGAACAAAAATATTATAATCGATCACCTTTTCTCCTTTCCTTTCTATTTTTTTTTTGTTTTTTTTTTTTTTTTTTTTTTTAAATATCAAACCGGAATTTTATATACAGAATTTGCATGAATCATTTAATGATCGAGGAAATTGGAATAATTTTGATATAATTTGTTGGATCGATGAATTGATAAATATTCTCGCGTTTATTTTTTTCATTCCAAACGAATACATAAAAGTCGAGTAGCCGACTTGCTTAAGTAAGACTGGTTCGTCTTAATGACATGCTTCGTTTCCGTAAGAGCGTATCGTCGTCGCATGATCAAGAAAAAGAAGGTAAAAGTTGTTGACTGCAATAAAACGGCTGAGGTAGTAGCACCTTAAGCTCTCGATCACGATCCCTCCGATCAATTTCTTCTTGATCGCACGCGATCTTACGGGTTACGTCTATTTACTTCAATGATACGTTGTTGAATGTATGTACAATGTACATGTTAATTTTATAGCGATGGATCAGAAACGACAATGAAATAAATTTTTTTTCCCCTTTACAAATTTACAAATATAATTTATTAATCATTTCAATTGTTATTCATTATTAATAACTTTTTAATAATTATTAATTATTAATTAACGCATATAATTAATTTTATTTTACATATGTATGCATATATATATATATATATGTATTGTTTAATAATATTATATGTAACTTTTTATATTAGACATTATTATTAATGTAATTATTTTTATCGTTACAATATCATTATTATGTATTTTCATTTTATTAGTTATTATTATTTATTATATAAATAATTCCAATA
>NC_062188.1:3867007-3872007 GCF_912470025.1 Vespa velutina
GAAACGAAAAAAAAAAAAATGTTCGTCAGGTAAAACGCGAGATATTTTTTTTTGTCGACTCCCGTCGGTAATTCGAACGAACGAACGAACGAACGAACGAATGCTCGTTGTCGTTTTTCCACTGGTAGAAAATTTTTCTTCGCTATGCTCGAGAGAAGAAGGGCTGTATACCTTCTCCTTTCTTGTTCTTGTTCTTCTTCTTCTTCTTCTTCTTCTTTTTTTTTCCTTTTTTTTCCTTCTTCTACTTCTTCTTCTTCTTCCTTTCTTTCCGTCGAACGAACGAAGCGCGAACACGAGAAAGCTGTTCTAAGGGCAACAATGTGGATTATGGGTGATGATGACGAATATTTATGAGCTTACGATATTTATGAGTTTATGACTTCTGCGTTAAAAGATTTTACGGGATGGGCGCGAAGGACGACATTCCGGAAGAAGTTCGCTTTAGTTTTCCTTTAAAGGATCTCCCTTTTGAAATTTTGTCACGTGGATGACATAACGAGTGAGACCACCTTCCTGCCTTCCTTTCAATTTATCTTTCCAACTGGGAAGAACCTATAGACAAAGTTCAAATTTGGTACTTTTCCAAAATTTATATATATATATATATATATGTGTGTGTGTGTGTGTGTGTGTGTGTGCTGTGTAATATACGTGTTCTTAAGTAATATATTTATTTAATATTATTATATTCATATACTATACATATATATATATATATAAAACAAATGTTAATTATTTAATACGTTAATAAGAAAATTTAACATCAACAATATAGAAAATATTCGAGATGATAATGATCATTGGATCACCCTGTATATAAATATACAAAATGATACGAATAATCTTAACTATATATATATATATATTTTTATGCTTTTAATAATCAGATGAATATTGAAAAATAATGTTAATTAATCCTTATATATATATATATATATATATATATATATATATATATATATACCGTTGAGTGGTAGGAAAAAAAGGGAAAAGAGGAAAAAAAGAAGAAAGAGAAAAAAAAAGAATAAAAAATAATAAAAAAAAAAGAAAGAAGACGTTGAATATGGAAGAGAAGGGAAGGAGATAACCCGAAAAACTATTCAAGAGGAAATCCATCGTGAAATTCGTAACTAACGAGGCCGACGAATCGGTACTTTTCGCAATCCGCAGAGAAGCCAGCCATCGACAGCAACTTCTTCGAACTGACTTCTGTGAGAAGATTTCGCTGTAATCGGCGATGCATGTCGGCAATACGACGAATTTATCAGCGAACCGGTGCATTTCGAAAGTCGGCCTTGTCCATTAAGAGTTAACGGTATCTGACGTTTACGCGTTTGAAAATCTTTCACTATGTGTATCACAGAAAAAAAAAAAAAAAAAAAATATGTATATATATATATATATATATATATATATATATATATATAAATTCAAATTACTTTTTGTATAATACTTAGATATTTTATTTGTATTAAATTAATCCTTTAAAGGAAAACAAAAACAAAACAAACAAACGAAAGAACAAAAAAAAAAAAGAAGATTCTTTTAATGGTATCACAAAAGTTAACTTTTTGATTTCGTTGAGTTTAAAATTTCACTGATCCTTTTCGAAGAAATCCCATAGTTTTATTACGAAACGATTTCTTCTAGTACGCATAAAAAGCGTTAAGTCATGGGTGTAGTAAGATCGCAATCATCTTCTCTTCGAGAAAAAGAGAGAGAGAGAGAGAGAGAGAGAGAGAGAGAGAGAGGAGGGTGAGAGGTCCATGATCCACTCTTCAACAAAATATCCTCGAGCGACAATTAACTGGTCGATTTTCGTGGCACGCCCGAAGGTGTCTCCATAACAAATCTCAAGTTGTTCATAAACGTGAGAAAGAAAGAGAGAGAGAGAGAGAGAGAGAGAGAGAGAGAGAGAGAGAAATAGATAGAGTTCGTAAGACATAAATCAAGGAGAGAGAAAGAGAGAGATAAAGAGAAAAAGATAATATTTCTAATAATACAAAGGCATAAAAAATTGTCTATCATTCGCATGATATAAGTTTCTAAGGTCATACATTAAACAGTTATTATGAGTTTACGACATAGTCTTTTATAAAGATAATAGTTTTCTTCGTCCTTCCTGCATCTCTTTATTTATTTTTCCTTTTGAGAAATGATATATTTGAAAACGTCGCAATTGGAGATTTACGAGTTAGCTCGAGCAGACGTCGAGTAAGTACCGTCACTTCCTTAAATTTTCGGTCAACCATTCGCGAAATTTTTTCGTTGATTTCTGGTTTGCTCGAAGAAGAAAGAAACTGAGTGAGATAAAGAGAGAAGAAGCAAAGGAGGAAGGAAGGGATGTAGGGAGGGAGGAGAGAAGAATGGATGGATGGATGGAACGAAGAAAAGAAGGAAGGAAGGAAGGAAGGAAGGAAGGAAGGAAGGAAGGAAAGAAGGGCCGAGGGAACGTGGCTTCGGATGGTGGTCCTTTTCGTTTCTTACGTGACAAGAACTGGCCAGAAGTCAGGCTTTAACGTGGTCGGGACTAACTTGCTACGGACTCCAATGATTTTCTTTGCTCCGATCCTAAAGTTCTACAGGAGCGAAGAGAAGCTGAGACTACCCGCTGACAAGCCGTCAGCATCCTTGGCGGGGTAGCTTTCTTGGTTAACACCCCTCGATGGGAAATATGCGAGCTATCAGTGCTTTCTGATATTTAAAAAAAAAAAAAAAAAAAGAGAAGAAAAAAAATAGGAAGAAGGAATAAAAGAAGAAGAGGAAGAAGAAGAAGAAGAAAAATTATGAAGAAAAAAGAAAAGAATAGAAAAGAAGAAAAAAAGAAGAAAAAGTAGGGATCTTCGAATTTTCGGGAGAGGAGGCGGGGGGGGAGTTGTATTCCTTTCGAGATCTTGTTATGATATTTTCACGGTTAAGCGACGACAGGGAAGAAATATTTTTGTACCTTTTTTTTTTTTGATTGAGAGAGAAATGACGTTTTATTTCTTATCCTTTTTCTTCTTTTTCTTTTTCTACTCCCTCCTCCTCCTCCTCCTCCTCCTCCTCCTCCTCCTCCTCCTTCTCTCGCTCTCTATATTCACTTATTTTTTCATTCAAAAAAAAATCACAGCAGATCGATCCGTAATTAATTTCAATTTATTTATACATATTTATTTATTATAATAGTTAATGGAAAAGAAAGAAAAGAAAGAGAAAGATATATCTGGGGAAAGTTACGATAGGTAGACCTTTGGAACGATCATCAGTTTCGTTAACCACAAACGCATAGATCCGAAAATTGCATCTCTCTTCTTCGATCTGTCACGCTAACCAAAACTGTCATCGTGAAAAAGTATAAAAAATGATTTACCATTTGCATCCGACCGCATCTTCTTCTGTATCCATTATTGATGAACAAACATTTATGAGATTTTATTTACCTATATACATACAAACATACATACATATAAAATACTATATATATATATATATATATATATATATATATATATATATATATATATATATATATAGATTGGCTATTGAAAGACAAAATGATATAAAATAAAAATAACTTTTGTAAACACATGTCTTTTAGTGGCTAACCTGTATATATATATATATATATATATATATATATATATATATATATGTATGTATGTGTGTACATATATAAGTAAATAAATAAATAAATATATATATATATATAATACTTATCTTTCTGAGAAGGAAGAAGGTAACTCAAGATGAAAAGAACGAAGAGGAGAAAGAGATTGGGAGGGTTGATTGGTAAAGAGTGGATGAGAGAGGGTTGAATGCAGTTATCGAAGTGACTCGATCATGGACGGGGTAGGAAAGGTGTCGAAGAGGGTGGATTATTTACGACGCAACACACTTTCGTGGCTTTTCTATTCATTCTCCTGTGGGCGGAGATCAAACTACCGAAACAATTTGCATTTATTTAACCGGTATCCACCCTTTTTCTCTCTTTCATTTTTCTTCTTTTCTTTCTTTCATTTTCTTCTTTTTTTCTTCTTCTTCTTCTTCTTCTTTTTTTATCCTCCTTTTGTATTTCTTTTATTTTTTCCTTTCTTTCAACGTATCGTTCCGCTTATACCTTGGCACTTTTCACATTTACTTTTTCATCATTTCTTTACTCTTTCTCTCTCTCTCTCTCTCTCTCTCTTTATTCTTCTATTTCCTTGACACGTGGGTTAATCAGAGGTTAATTAGATTTCTATCTATCTAATCAACACTGACGTAGCAATGTAATTTATTAAATGATATATTTACTTTTACGAATGAGCTTATACACATTTATATATTATTAAAAGTAACAAAATTTTTACTTGATCGCGTAAGTTCGAACGAATTCGTATCCTGATGAAAGAAGAGGAAAAAGAAAAGGAAAAGAAAAAGAAAAAAACCCCAGAAAGAAAATAAAAAATAGAAGAATTGAGAAAAGAAAGAAAATGAAGAAAAGCGACGAGAATTCAATGTCGTTCAAGTTAACAAAAAAAAAAAAAAAAAAAAAAAAAATAAAAGAACGAACAAACAAAACTCGAGGCATCCCTTTTTATTCGATTTTTCTATATTTTTCAAATACTTCTTTCAAACAAACACGTGACATCACGTCGTAATATCATTCGACAAATAACATATTACATACGAATCATCGATTTTTTCGTCCTTCAAATCGTCGTAAACGAACAGACACATGACGAACGTTATAGATTTTCTTAAAGTTGACCTTGGAAGAGAGAAAGAAGGAGAAAAAAAAAGAAGGAAAAAGATACACAGAGAACACAGAAATAGAGAGAGAGAGACAGAGAGAGAGAGAGAGAGAGAGAAGGCTGGTAAGAAAATGATCTCACGTAGTTAGTGAAACGCGGTCTTCCGACGGAGCTACCAACTGGTAAAAAGATGGTCGGAGCTATTACTTGACTCCTTCGAAATATTTGATGGCACGAGAAGAAAAGTTGACGACGATGAGTCGCATGAAGACATTAAGGAGTTTG
>NC_062188.1:3877007-3889507 GCF_912470025.1 Vespa velutina
ATCTTTGAAAACCTTTTTCTAATATTTCTTGTCAGAAGATGACTCTATTTATAAAAAAAGAAAAAAAAAAAGAAAAAAAAAAAGATTGTTTCTACCGGATCTTTTTTTGTTATTTTCCCCTTTCTCTCTTTTTTTCGGTATTTTTTTTTCTTTTTTTTTTTTTTTTTTTTTTTTTTTTTAACTATAATTATCAATCATCGTCTACGGCTAATATTCCCCAGTATGTTCACCGTCGGTTATGAACATTTAAAACAATTTCTTTTCCACTATTATATAGGAATAACTGTAATGAGTTTTACGAGAGGCAATGTATTTCGAAAATTTTTAATTTATTATCACGTATCCTAGTCATAAATAACAATAGTATCTTTATCTTTAGCCAATGGTACTTTATAAAAGGTGTCCTTATAAAAGTGTCCTGCATATAAGCCAATAAGTCTGCTACAGTAAATATATGTGTATGCATATATATATATATATATATATATATATATATATATATATATATATATATATGTATGTATATAAATGTATATTGAATTCCAGTGAATGTTCGTAGTATCGTCTAATCGTTTCTAACTGTGCGAAGGCAAAATTGATTAATATCGTTAATCATTGTCTCTACGATATATACATGTAATTACACGTTCTATTAATCCCGCGATAAAGAAGTTCTTTGAAAATAGAAAAAAAAAAAAAAAAAAAATCGACGATTGTCAGATCGATTATACATTATTTTCAAGAATTAGAAGAGAAAAAGAAAAGAGAACGAAGAAGAAATGTGATAAAAAATAAAAAAAAAAAAAAAAAAAAGATATATAAGAAAAAAAAATTGGGTACGAAAAAAGAACTTAAGTCTCTTTTAATAACAATCAAAATTATTACGATCTATATCGGTATACAATAAAATAATAAAATAATGATATAATAAATAAATAAATAATAAAATGATAAATAACAAATAGATCGTACGGTTTCGATCGAATTTTCCTTCGTCTTTTCTTTTCTTTTTTTTTTTTTTTATTTTTTTTGCTTTTTTTTTGCTTTTTTTCGGCCAACGCTGATGGAAGCGATGCATGACTTTCGTTATGCAATCGTTCGTGGTTTTAATGCACCGTCGACTCTATCTTTTTCCTTCATTTTTTCTTTTTTCTTTTCGCATTTTCTTTTTATCATCCTCCTCCCTCGGAGATTACGAGAGCGACCGATCAATCGATCGATCGATCGATCGATGAATTTGCCTAAACAAATGATTTATTTGTTTTCTTTCCTTTTCTTCAGCCACCTGCCAGTTAATTTTCCATAGAAAAATCATTATATTCGATCGTTTGAAAGAAAAAAAATATCTTTATAATTTTATCATATTTTATTATATCATAATAAATTTATTCATATAAATATTACCATCTCTTTTCTTTTAATTATTGTTATTATTAGAATATACACACACACACACATATATATATATATATAGATAGATAGATAGATAGATAGATAAATAGATAGATTCGAAATATTACTTTATGTGTGTGTATTTGTGTGTAAAGATTCGCGAAGATCCTCTTATCCTTTTTTTTTTTTTCCTTAATCTCTGGGTAAAACCTTTTTGCTTCAATGAATGATCGTAACGGTATGATTCGCGTGAATCAATATATCTGGAAAAGATTTATCTATCGAAGAAAGATAGATCATTCTTCTGTTCTTTTTTTTTTTTTCGTCTCCGATTCGGTTTCGCACCGTTGATCAGACTTTTCGTTCGTATTGTCATTGAGATGATATTTTTCCGTTCGACGTAACATTTTTCTTAGAATCGAAGCGCACATTTCTCGATGATGTTCGATAATCTAAGAAGTCAAGAAATCTCGTCATAATTTTTTTTTTTTATTTATTCTTCCTTCTTTTTCTTTTTTTTTTTTTTTGATTCTTTGTTCTTAATATTCTTCGATCGTTCGATCATTCAAATAAATTTCATTTTGATTTCATCTCCTCTCTCTCTCTCTCTCTCTCTCTCTCTCTCTCTCTCTCTACTTGTAATCACTTTTTTTATGTTTCCCATTTGTATTGTTCATTCTATGCATACATACATACACACACACACACACACAGACACACACACACACAGACACACAGACACACAGACACACAAACACACACAAACACAACGAGAGGAAATAACTTTCGATTAACGAGCTCTACTCGTGTTCTCGCATACTATTCTCGAGTTCTAAATTAAAAGTCTATGTGAGTCGAAAGGCAACTGTAAGAACGATCGTTGTAAGAACGTTATTTCTCTCTCTCTCTTCCTCTTTCTCTCTCTCTCTCTCTCTCTCTCTCTCTCTTTCGCTCCTTTCGCCGAGCACCAATCTAATATATGCTTCGTCTAAATCGAAATTAAATAAGCCAAGGAAATTATACGCTATCATTATTGCGAGTCATAAACCTTCAGCTTAGTTGGACTTATCTAGGTAGTCAAAGTTATTGTCGTCTTTTGTATACCTTTCTTATAACTTTCTTGTTAGTGACAGAAAAAGAGAGAGAGAGAGAGAGAGAGAGAAAGAAAGAGATAGAAAAAGAGAGAGAGAGAGAGAGAATAAAAAGAAAGAAAGAAGGAGACGTGATGAATGAAAAAAAAAAACATATATATATATATATATATTATTATTATTATTATTTATCATCTTAATCTTAAATAGAAAGGAGAAAATAACTTGTTTGATATATTATATTCTTTCTTCAGTTTTCTAATACTACTTTTTAGATTTAGGATCGATACCAGGACAGGGCCGTGTTAATCAATTAGGAGGAGTATTTATAAACGGTCGGCCATTACCAAATCATATTCGATTAAAGATTGTTGAAATGGCTGGTGCTGGTATAAGACCGTGCGTTATATCCAGGTAAATTCGATTATTTTTATGATATTATTCAACTATCGTAATTCATTAATATAATAATTATCAAATTTTCTTTCGACCGATATAAAAAGTATTATATACGTTTCCGTTAGACAGCTGCGCGTTTCGCATGGATGCGTTTCGAAGATTTTAAATCGATATCAGGAAACCGGAAGTATAAGGCCAGGAGTTATTGGCGGTAGTAAGCCAAGAGTTGCTACGCCGGAAGTCGAAGCAAGAATAGAAGAGTACAGACGCGACAATCCTGGTATATTTTCATGGGAGATAAGAGATCGATTGATTAAGGAAGGAATTTGCGACAGGACTAGTGCACCAAGTGTATCAGCAATATCCAGGCTTCTTCGCGGACGTGATCCTGAGGAAGATACCAAGATCGGTGAATGTAAGTCTTATTGATTTTTATCGATAAAGAATTTTTTTTTTTTTTTGTTTTTTCTTTTTTTTTTTTTTTTTTTTTTATTCTTTTCTTTTTTTTTTTTTTTTTTTTTTTTTTTTTTTTTTTTTTTTTTTTTCTTATGAACACCCACCTGTCTTGAATTTGGATCAAAATGGTTTATTAATAATATACGTCTACGTTATTTAATTGTTCCGATATCTTTTTTCTTTTTTTTTTTCTTTGTTTCTGTTTTTTTTTTCTATTTTTTTTTTTTTTTAACGTTTTCAGTCAGTACTTCAATGCAAATAAAAGTGATTTAATGAATGATATTCGTTTCGTAATAAAATATCTTGATACGTAATATATGTCGTCAGTATTACGACGATTAATGAAAGAATTGTGAGTATTTTGTAAATATAAAAATATAAATAGAATGATTAGACATTGAGACGATTAATATTTATAATAAATCAAAACGCAACCCGGATAGAATTCTGATATTTAATTGTTTATGATATTACATTACAAATATCAAATAATATGTTCGTACATACTGATCATTTATTTGACAAAATATTTATCATTGATTAAGAAAATCATTTTTTATATCAAATTTAATCGCCATTTTTTCTTGTTTTTCTTTTTTTGTATTTATTTATTTATTAATTTTTTTAATTAATTTCAACTAACACCGTATCTATCATTTTCGTTCGTATAATATTTTCTTTTTTGTCTCATTGATAATTTCTTAATTTCAATATCGCAGAATAAAATATAATCTTAAGCAAATTATCTTTCAGCTTTACTAATATCCATTTAATGATAATATAAAGCGATAAGAAATTTTATCGACGATATTAAAATAACTATACCGTGTTATAACTCTAATTATTCGCAGATATCATTCGTTCATTTCACTATCTACGCTTATCGTATTGATCATTTTCTTTTTTTTTTTTTTAAGGACTTTCTTAAAATCGATAAAAAATCAATTTTTCAACTGACATTAAATATCAATATATCGTCGTGTGTGAAATTTTATTAACAATATTACCAATGTGTAACGCACTATATCGTTTTATTTATCCGTTTATTTCACTTTTTGTGCGATTATTTTAATCGTTTTTGTCTACTTTCCATAAACGGAAACTTTCTTAAAAAATCGATGGAAATAAATAATTATTTCACTTTTTCTCTCTCTTTCCCCCCCCCCTCTCTCTCTCTCTCTCTCTTTTTCTCTCTCTCTTTCTCTTTCTTAAATATTACCCTCCATCGAGATCACACGATTTATCTCATGTTTGATCGACCGACACGGTTGAGTCCTTCGATGGCTGTGATTAAGGAGAATCAAGGAAATCGCTTTGGTTATTTTATCGATCGAGATAAATGACGATCGACATGATAAAAAATCGAAGTATAGTTTGTCGAACACATTTACGATCATCATTTTATCAATCATAATCGCACCGTCTATTGTATAATATTAATGAAAAGAAAACAATGATCATAAGAGATCAAGAGAGATCGTTTGCGTTTAAATTTTGGAAATTCTTCAGTTGGCAATTCACGGTAAGCAATCTTCTTTCAATCGTTCTCTCTGGACTAATTTTCTTGGAAGATTTCTTTTCTCTGGAGAGATGCTGGGCTCTTCTCTCTCTCTCTCTCTCTCTCTCTCTCTTTATCTTACTCTCTTTTTCACTATCTATCCCTCCCTCTCTCTCTCTCTCTCTCTTTCTCTCTCTCTTTCTGAGTCGTAAACAAGATTGATGATCCGTGGGAATCGGCAAAACCATTCTCCGAGTAGTGCTCTTCAAGGGAATTCGATTATAATGATACCGAGGCTATGCGAGCGAATGTTGTTGATAGTAGTAGGATAAGTAGGGTGGTACACACCTATATTCCATTAGGGTAGTTGGTCTCATCGACGATTACTTGTTTTATAACAAAAATTCAAAAGGAGAACGGTGAGCAGTATCTCGAACGAGATTTAAATTTCCCGGGTACATTGCTGAAGCTTCGTGATCATCTGATCGACCTACCAAGACGAAGAAGAAATAGAAGAAGAAGAAGATACAGAAGGAGAATATAAGAATAAGACGAAGAAAAAAGAATAAGAAGAAGAAGAAGAGGAATAAAAGGAAATGGTGTCTTGTGGAAGGCAGTAGCACGCTGGATCTGAAAACGGTGAATGAATAAATTAAATGCTCGCGCATTAATCAGCCGCGCGTTTCTCGATCTCAGAAATTACCGGTTCTCTCGTTCAGAACGTCGAAGGATCAGCGATGCCGTCGGTCGGTAGCCATGAGTTCGGCCTGGGGCTCTGTAATTTTCTTGCCGCCCTGTACATGCCCACGTGTTTTCTTGTGGACGCGTAAATGTACGCGCGCCAGTAATCGTTCTATATATCTTTCTCTCTCTTTCTCTCTTTCTCTTCTTCTCTCTCTCTCTTTCTCTCTCTCTCTCTCTCTCTCTCTCTATATATATATATATATATATATATATATATATTTCTTACTTCATGGACACAACAGTCTGCAAGAAATTTGACCATCTGTCCTCCGTAAGAGAAAGAAAAAGAAAAGAAGGAACAAACTTCAAACTTCATTTTTCATATGTCCTTCGTTCTTCACTTCTCTGTCTGTCTCTCTTTCTTTCTTTCTTTGTCTGTAATTTTTATAAGAAAAAAAAAAAAAAAAAAAAAGATGAAAGAAAGAAAAACAAACAAACGAAGAAAGACAATTAATAGTTCAATATCACGGAGGAGCGAAGGATAACCGAGGGATGGAGAATTGGACGAGTGCGAGTGAGAGGGAGAGGGTGGGGAAAAAATGAAAATTATCATAAAGATATGTTATTAGGAAGTAACATAGTTTAATAAAACGATTCGATCGTGTTAATTAGAAGCAAAAAAAAAAAAAAGAAGAGAGAGAGAAAAAAGAGAAACAAGAAAAAAACAAAAAATAATAAGTAAGCTACGGAAGTAACTTATTCTTGGTGGGTGAAAGGGGACGGGGAACGGGGGGTTCGAGCAAGGAATCAGCGCCTTGGGGGGTTGTGCCGTGTGCACCCTCCTGACAAGACAAATGAAATGTGTACGACGACCGAAGGCCGTTGTGGGATCGTTCGAAGGCTGTTGGCCGGCAAAGATGAAAGGAAGGAACAACGAGAAATGAGCGAGAAAGAGAGAAAGTTGAGTGAGAGAGAGAGAGAGAGAGAGAGAGAGGGAGAGAGAGAGAGAAAGAGAGAGAAAGAGAGAGAGACCAAAGTCGGGTAAGTCGATCGTTTTGATAGACGGCTTTCGTTAAAAAAAAAAAAAAGAAAAAAAAAAAGAGAAAAAACAGGAAGGAAAATGTATAAAAAACAAAAAGAAGTAATATATATCTCGTAGATAGATTAAGCGCGTTGCGAGTGAGAGAGAAGAAAAAATAATAATCGGTATTGATAATTGTTTCGTTTGAATTATTCGAATGTTAAAACTTAACACAAGAGATTTTTTTCTTTTTTTTTTTTTTTTTATGCATAAGCGTCAATTTCAAATTGTTCTCATTCTCTTTTTTGTTTCTTTTTTTTTTGTTTCTTTTTACTCCTTTTTTTTTTATTTACCGTCGTGCAAATCTACCTTATGAAAAGCCTTTATAAATAAAGATAGAGAAAGATAATTAAAAAACAAATTGAACGCAAAAGAGTGAATATATTTATTAAAGAAGAAAGAAAAAAAAAGAGAAAAAAAAAAATTGCGGAACGCCTGATAATCGATTTATTATACTGAAATTATCAAATCCATCGAAATACGAGAGGTTTGAAAATCTCATTAAAATAATTATAAGCGAAACAAACGTGAAAAAGAAAAAAAAAGATTTTTAAATGATTATACAAATAAGATCGAATTAGGTCGGACAGTTTTGTTTATTGAAATATTTATATGGAAAAGCAAGAAAAGAATAAAATATAGAATAGATTACGAACATGTACATTAGGATAGATTCTAATCGATCTAAAAGCATGGTCATGCCTCACCTAACATCTATCAGATATTTATCGCCATCAATAAAATATATGTAAATTTAACGTCCACAGATTTGTGCCTTTTTATTGTAATTACCCGGCGTTATAAAAGACGCGCGTGCCGATCCAAGGAGAACTATAGCAATTAAAATTATCAGCGCGTGAATCATTTATTTATCGTTTGGCCTTGAAGATCGAGGAATATATTACTAGTGTGATTTATAAATTGCAAAGGAGAACGCTCTCGAAGAAAGATTTGTAATATCTTCTTTTTCTTGCTCTGTCTCTCTCTCTCTCTCTTTTTTTTTCATTCATGTATTTTTCTTACTCTCTCTCTCTCTCTCTCTCTCTCTCTCCCTCCCTCTAACTCATTAACTTTTATATGGTAGCTTCCTCCTTCTTTCAACGTATGTATGTACGTCCCACGTTGTAGTTAGGTGAAGAAATCTGGGGAAAAAAATTGCATACCATCGAAGACTAAACGCTGACGTGAAGCTTGTAATTTAAAGTTCGAACATGCTATATTAACCTACGCGTTTCAACCTATATTAAGTGGTACGAGCTCGATCGAAGCGTCCTTTCGTCACATCCCGTTTGCTTTATCTCGTCGAATGAAAGTAGAAACAAATCATTTAGTGATAGAGTAGAGAATATTTTTTCTCTTACTTTTTTTTCCCTTTTTTTTGGAAAAATAATAGGTCGGAAAGGGTTATGTATAGATCTATATACATATATATATATATATATATATTTATATATATTTAGGTTGCATATTCACGAATTTCATATAGCGAGTTTATTAAATGCAAAACAGATCAAAAAAGGATTCTTCCTTTCTCTCTCTCTCTTTCTCTCTCTCTCTCTCTCTCTTTTTTTCTTCCTTCCTCTCGTTCTCTATCTTCGTCTCTTTCATCTGAGAATAGAGTCCGTGTCGAATTCGCGTTAAACACGCTGCGTCTCGGCGTCGGGACGTCGAGCGTCGCACGATTAGTTACGATGCGACAGATAAAGAGAGATAAAGAGAGAAACAAAAAATAAACTTATTCCTTTTCCGTTTTATTTTTCCTTTTTTCTTGCTTCTCCTATATTTAATATTATACATATATTTTATATATACATTATATATTTATATATATATATATATATATATATGTATGTGCATGTGCGCGTTATATTATATTTAATTAAATTACATAATAATATAATTAAATATAACTATCAAAGAAATATATATATATATATATATATATATATATATTATATTATTGGAAAAAAATTATTATCTTTAAGCATTAACACGTTGATTGCCGGTGCAACATTATATAAATCTATAAATATAATTAACTAATATCTTTCATAACTTTGTATAAATAAAGGATAGAACAGAATTCACATTATCACACATTTTACATTAGACTTTATTTTTATTAAAAAAGAACAAAAAAACAAAACAAAAAAATACAATTCCAATCTTCGAAATATCATTAAATATAATGTATATATATTATTAATACAACAAAAACAGACACATACAGATACATACACACACACACACACAAACGAAAGTATAGATGTAATCATTAAAATTATTTTAACATTAACCTTAATATTTTAATAAGCAACGATGTAATCATATGATTAATTATTAATGCATTATAAATAATTTGAAAAATATTCGATGTGTTTTTATTTAACGGCATTGAAAATGAATTAATATGTAAGTGTTAAAATTTCTCTCTCTCTCTCTCTCTTTTTTCTTTTTTTTTTCTTTTTTCTTTTTTTTTTTATTAATTTATTCATTCCTTTCTCTTTTACTTTTCAATTTTCAGTTAAAGCCAGTTCAGGTTCTGATTGTGAGAGCGAGCCAGGTATTCCATTGAAAAGAAAACAGCGACGTAGTCGAACGACTTTTACCGCACATCAATTGGATGAATTAGAACGTGCATTTGAGAGAACCCAATATCCTGATATATATACGAGAGAAGAGTTAGCACAGAGGACAAAGTTGACGGAGGCAAGGATCCAAGTTTGGTTTAGCAATAGACGAGCCAGATTAAGAAAACAACTGTCTTCTAGTACGTCCGGAGGATACGTAGGAACCGTCGCTTATCCTACTGCTTCTTATGTTCTTCATCCACCTGCGGCACCGCATCCACATGGTGGCGCCGCTGCTGTACCACCGAGTCATCCTCATCCACATCCACATGGACAGACTCTTCCGGATGCTGCCTTTTCCTCGAGTCAGGGTAAATATCAAATTCTTTCGTTTCTTATTTCTATTCTTTTTCTTTCTTTTATTCTTCTGTGTTCTTTTCCCTCCTCCTCCTCCTCCTCCTCCTCCTCCTCCTCCTCCTCCTCCTCCTCCTCCTCCTCCTCCTCCTCCTCCTCCTCTCCGTCTCAAATTAAACAATTTTTCCTTCGTCGATTAATCACACGCTACAATTCGGCATTTTGTTTTTCTCATATGATAATATTATTTGAAATTATAGCCAAGTATATATTTTTTTGGGTTTTTTTTTTTCTTTTTTTTTTTCATACAAAAAATTTCCAAACGGGATACGTTCGATGATGTTAAAATTTCTTTTCTTTTTTTTTTTCTTTCTTTTTTTTTTTTTTTACAAATGAAAAAATTTCTTCTCCTCGTTCGATTCACGTGTCATTGCAAAACGATTAAACGAGACAATTCAATTATTTATGCTTTGATATTTAAATGACGGCTGGTTTATGTAGATTTTAATCATTCAACGTTTACATTAGGGATGAATATTAAATTTGTTTGTTTCTCTTAATATTCAAATTATAGTCACTTCATTTTTCATATTAAATATTTAAAGGTGATTATTTGAATATTACATTTTTTTGTTTGTTTTGTTTTTGTTTTGTTTTGTTTCCTTTAAATCAACAATTTTTCTTTGATTCGATTCATGTTATCGGAGAGAATAAAATCATATGACGATCTATTTATTTCGAATATTTTAAATAATATTAAAATTATTACTGTTATATAATAATACAATATTGAATTTTTCCTTTCGCTTTTTCATTTCTTCTAAATTGCTATTTTTCTTTATTCATAAATACATAATTTATATTAGAGTTGGGCAATCGTAATGGTACATAAATTTACCTCGTAAAGAAATAGCTTTTTCTTTTTTCAACTTCCTGATCAGGTTCTCTAATACAAAAAGTATATTGAAACAGCGTTTGAGAATTCGATTAGTCGTTGCGATTTTCGACTTAGTAAAAATTGAAATGAATAAAAAGGTAGAAACCCTTTGGAAATTTGGATTTGTATCGTCGATTCGACCTTGAAAAATATTACGAAAGAATTTCCATGAATTACGTGGAACATCTCTCTTTGGAATTTCAAGTTAAACATATAAGTTTAACGTAGCGCTACTAATCGTGCATTCCGCGGATACAGAAAAGCGAGAGAGAGAGAGAGAGAGAGAGAGAGAGAGAGAAAGAGAGAGAGGAAAAAAAAATGACTCGTGAAAGTAGTCGAAGGACGGCAGGTGGTCCTCACCCAGATAGACTTTTTGCGGCATCGTACGAGTTGCTAGCACGATTACCGGAAGTCGTTTGACGAGAGCGGCCACTACAGCGGGACATCGAAAGAATCCACAGCACGCGAGTCACTCCGTTCAGAGCCTCGAGTTTGTGCCTCGCGTAAAAGGAATCTTTCGACGAGAATCTTGCGAGAGAGAGAGAGAGAGAGAGAGAGAGAATGAAAAAGAAGAAAAATATAAGAAAAGAAATAAGGAAAGAAAATGGGGTGGAAAAAAAAGATAAATAGGAAAAGAAAAAAAATACATACACATACAAAGGAAGCTATGACTCTCTCTCTCTCTCTCTCTCTCTCTCTCTCTCTCTCTCTCTCTTTCTTTCTATATTTTCTACGTCAGTTCGCTATGTCAGATAAATCTAATATTGCCCGGTCATGTCACGTTGTTGGCAATATCCGACGATATTATCGATTGTAATATTTAACTGAGGGACGGTCTTCATTGTTCAATATCAATCATACGAAGTTAAAGATATTGTCTATAGGTATATTATATATATATATATATATATATATATACGTAATAAAATGATTTTTTAATTTAAAATAATAATCAATGAATTATAGTTCCAGAAATCTATTCGTCTCATCATGGGAATGGTATGTCTCATCAGTTGACGGGTGATTCAACGAGATTACCATCTTCAACGCCAGGTTATAGTCTTCCAACGTCGGTGACTTATCCAAGTACATTGCTTCCACCTACTTCGTCTAGTACGACGGTTCATATGAGTCATCAAGTATCCCCAGTAGTACCACCAGCTACATCAGCGTATCAACAACCGGCAACCGGTCATCAGTTACCACCTACACCAAATTCATTGGTATCCATGATGGGACCTAATTCGGGAAATTCAGCTAATTCTACGTCCGATCAAATATCTTCTACAGATTTACCATTGACATCAGCTTCTCCTGTTCAACACCAACAGACAAATCAAGGAAATGCTTCACCGTCATCTTGGAACTTACCTATATCGACTTCATCGAGAGTTGGTTTATCAAGTCCTCCAAGTACCCTACAACAACCGCATGCTCATGGCGCTCATCCTCATCAAGCTTTTGCCAGTCATTATACAGCTCAAACTTTCCAACAGCCACCTAGGCCAGCTCCTCATCAACCTTTTTACAGTTGGTATTAAAAACAGGAAGTTAAAACTGATAAAGAAATTTTCTATCATATCTCTCACTTCTCCTTGTCTCCGTTTCTCTCTCTCTCTCTCTCTCTCTCTCTCTCTCTCTCTCTCCCATTCTTTCTTATTGTCAATGATTAAATATAGACGTTTGAAAATCTTTGACATGGTAACATAAGAGCAATTCTCTTCGACAATGCAAATGAAATTATTATTATTATTATGATTAATATTATATTATTATTTTCTAAGCAAATGTGTGGTGAGACAATTTGCTTTCTCTTCCTTTCTTTCTTTTTTTCTTAATTTTTTGTCTTCTCTTTTTAAGAGAAGAAAAAAAAAAAAGAAAGAAATTAGAAGAAGAAAAAGGAAAAATAAATCCCATGCAGTTGCATAAATTAGTAAGTACCATGTATTGATAAATTTAACATGGGCAGGTGTATTCGTAACACACACACATATATATGTATATATATATATATATATGTATGTATATATATATATAT
>NC_062188.1:3902007-3917007 GCF_912470025.1 Vespa velutina
ATAAATAAAATACATACTCCACTGTCATTGGTAAAGCACTTTTGTTTTCATGTTTCGTTGTGAATATTGTGTACGTATATATATAAACAAGTTGATTATAAATTAAGGGCAATTTCAATATCTACTTTGATAATAGCAACAGACAAAAAAAAAATATATATATATATATATATTAAAAACAATAAATATTTTATATTAAAAAGAGTTTCACGATTTATGAAAAGTATCAAATATTTGAAAAGTACAAAATATAAAATTCGATACAAATAAATCTTTCGTTTCGTATTATTAATATGTCTGATTCATAAAATCATGAAACTTCCTTAATACATTTTTTTTTTCTTTTATTGCTTATAACAAACGATATATTCAACCTACCCTTAATTTATAATCAATATACATATACATATATGCAAATACATATACGTACATAATATACACGTAATTACGTACATACATACGTGCTAGAAACGAAGGAAAGTGGAGATAAGAATAAATAAATAAATAAATAAATAAATGAACTAATAAATAAAAAAACAAACAAACAAACAAACAAAGAAACAAACAAATAAATAAATAAATACAAATGAAAAGGAGTCGCGTGTAAATCTAGCCAATTATTTTTTTCTTTTTCTATTTTTTTTTTTTTTTTTTTTTTTTTTTTTTTTTTTTTTTTTATTGCCATTTCATTTCCATCCATCTTCCCTAAATATAGCTATCATCATCATCATCATCATCATCAACGTTTTTCAACGTTAAAACGTGTGTCTGTTCCTTTTTTTTCTTTTCTTTAATCTTTTTCTTTTTCTTCGATTTTTTTCTTTTCTTATTTCTCGAAGAAATTTCGAAAATTAAGGAAGAATCTGCTTGGCAAATAAAAATGGTGTGCAGTTAATCAGTCCCATGCATGGTATTATAGTATATATTACTTTTTACACTAATATCGATATTAATTTTTTGTTGTTACGTGATGGACTTTGAGTAAGCGTAATAATGGACGTATAAAGAAATAAAAGAAATAATATAAAATAAACGTATCATGAAAAAATAACTCGGCTCGACGATTATGTTGAAGCAAGCGAAGATGAGATAAGCATTATCATCGAAAGTAAGATGTGATTTTAACGAAATATTCTTTTATGTGTCTGGATAAAGAAGATAGTAAGTACATACTTGATCTCTCTATCTCTATCTCTCTCTACCTCTCTATCTCTCTCTCTCTCTATCTCTTTCTATCTCTATCTCTATCTCTATCTCTCTCTCTCTCTCTCTCTCTCTCTCTCTCTATCTCTCTATTTCTATCACTTTATTTTTATTTCTTTTTTTATTTTTTAAAACTCGCGACCGATCTAACGTATTTATTGAAAAATTTATTTGTATTCGCGTTTTATCAAGATACTCGTATATCCGTCGAGCCAAGAATAAGAATCGTTGTTGTTGTTGTTGTTGTTGTTGTTGTTGTTGTTGCTGTTGTTGTTGTCGTTGTTGCTGTTGTTGTTGTTGTCGTTGCTGTTGTTATCTGTCCGAAAGATTATCTCGTTGCCAATGTTCAAGAAAGAAAGGAGCGAAAAAAAAGATAGAAAGAATAAAAGAAAGAAAAATAAATAAATAGATAAAACACGTGTATAAGAATATTTTTACAAAGTGCGAACGTTGCCAAAGAACGATTATGATTTTTGAAAATAAACGCGAGATAAAAATTATTTAGAAAACTTAAAACGTTACGTCGATCAACGTAAAAATGTATATTTATGTAATATGTATACATATAAATATATGTCAGATTTAAGTGCATACGAGCGATTATTTCCTTGAAAATTTTCTTTTGAAATCCATTAAAAATCCAAAAAAAAAAAAAAAAAAAAGAAAAAATAGTGAGAAGAGAAATGCTTCTAACGAATGTTATATGATGTCAAGAGGGATACATCGCAATAATGATTATTCTAATTTTTTTGAAAAGCTCCGTCAAAGTCAATATGTTTATGTAAAATAATTATAATCTTTATGTGTCCCTCATTAACGCATTACAAAATTTATTTCGTAACATTTTTTTTCTTTTCTCCTTTTCTTTACATTTTTAATACTTAAGAAAATAATCATGCGTATACATTTAAATCGGACGTATCGGATATATATACATATATATATATATATATATATATATATATATAATATATACCTATACATATACATATACATATACATATACATATATATATATATATGATTTGATTTGTTTTGGTTTAGAATGTTGGAAAAACGGATCCCAAAGTAAATTTAATGCCGGAAGATATGCGGTAAAAAAAAGAGAAGAAAAACAAAACGAAAAAAAGGAAAAAGAAAGAAATGAAAAAAATAAAGAAAAAAAAAAAAAAAAAAAAAAAAAAAAAAAAACAGAAAAAAAATTTATAGGAGCACAAGAAGAAGCCCGTATCAGAGACGTTATGTACACAAATAAAAGAAATTCCCGTAATACCCACACAAGTTTTCCGTGTCGAAAGTCTCCTACACCATCGGCAGTTTTTAAGATACGTTGCTTGTTTCTCCAAATCCAAAAAGTCGAAATCCTTCGTGAAACGCTAGAACTGCGAATATATGTGTTTGCATGTGTGAAATTGTTGTTTGGCAAAACAAAGCGAGATGTTTTATTATTATGCGGAGACTATGTTGTTATCATTTAAGCCTATCAGTCAACTTTTTTTTGCAACTTATGTCAATAAGCTCAATCACTATGCAATTCAACTGATATTTATGTATATATATATATATATATATATTTTTTTTTTTTTTTATTACTATTATTAATCAAAATACGTATTTTATATATATATGTATATATATATATATATTATTTTTTATTATTATTATCAATGAAAATGTTCGTATGTAGCGGTGACGAGAATCAAATGAAAATTAATGAAATGAATGCATGTGAATTTTGAAGAGAAAAAGAAAAGGAAATTAAAGAAAAGGAAAAGAAATGATGAGAAAAGAAAATTGAGCCGTTCTAAGTCTAGTTGGAAATCTAGATTGAAAGAATACGATTTTAAAACGCATCGTTTCCTTCGATAATATCGATGTCGCACGTTTAATTATGAAAATAGAAAAGAAGGGATAAAAGGAAACAATGTCTTGTTCTTTTTTTTTTTTTTTCTTTTTCTCTTTCCTTCTTTTTGTTTTCTTTTCTGTTTTCTTTTTTCTTCTTCTTTTTTTCTTTTGTTATTCTTTTTTTTTTTTTTTTTTCCTTTTTTCGTCTTTACTTTTCTTCTTGTCGTACCTTTCCAATCCGCCAAAGGCATGATAAAAAATTTATTAATAACTTCTAAGATTAAAATCATTACGTATCCTTGATCAATCCAATAATTCTTTCAATCGACTTGCGCAACACTGCTCTGAAGGGGGTTTGAAAGAAGAGTATGAGTATGGTCACCTTCGGAACTTGTCCAATTTTTCCAAAATAAAAGACGCCGAAATCAAATGCAACTGATCCAGGGATTTCGAAAGAAAGCTTTTCAAGAATAAAAAATATATCGATTACTTCCTGGGTAAAAAAGAATACAGAGAGTGACTACTGAGAAAATATATCCTGATGATCTACTTAATCATCTTTATAAATTTCCCTTCTAAAGGGATTAATTTATTCTAATAATAATAATAATAATAATAATAATAATAATAATAATAATAATAATAATAATAATAATAATAATCATAATAATCATAATAATAATAATAATAACAACAACAACAATAATAATAATAATAATAATAATAATAATAATAATAATAATAATAATAATAATAATAATGATAATAATAATCTAATAATAGGGTGGACATAAATATGACGGATTATAAAAAACGTTTAAGAATAATTATCGGTCGCGCGACAAGGGTTTTTTTTTCTATTTCTTTTGTTATTCTTCCACCTCCCCCTCTCTCCCTCCTACCCTCCCACCCTACCACCCTCGGCCCACCCAATTTAATCTCTCGAATGATCTTTGTTTTACCTAAATAATCCATGAGACGTGCTTGGTTGAATCTTTCCATTTCCATTATTTGAAATGGCTGGAGTTGTTGGTGGTTGGGGCTCGCTGGCTGATCTTTGAACGAGTGCCGGTGGTCTACCAGTTTGTCTACCGGAACCTGCTGGTGCAGTCCCAGGCATCATTTCTATACTAGAACTCTCCCTTGAGGAATTAAGAGTCTGTTGGAGCAACGTCAATATCAATCTTATATCCCCCGTCATTGAGTGTTCCAATGATGTCACTTGTTTCGACAATTGATCTATCCTAGCATTTATTTCTTCGATAGGTCGTCCAGGTCCACTTTGAAAGTCTCCTTAAATCGTACAAAAAATAATTTTAATATATATATATATATGTATATATGTATATATGTATATATGTGTTCAAACGGGAACGTGGATCATGTTATAATTATATCAAGATATTAGCCATTGATAGATACCATGAGAATGAGGATGTTGTGGCGGTGATGGGGTTGTATAATGACTGGATGTAGTAGACGTTGGATGTATAGCATTTTGACTGAGGCAGCTTTCACCGGTGGCAGAACTTCTACGTGTTTGTTTTGTCAATGGCGTTGTCACTGATACAAAATAAAATAATTTATATGTTAAGAATTACATCGCGTTTATATTATGGGATATTTTATATGTTACGATAACGTACAATGATAATGTATATACAATGATCGCCGTTTAAGATATATTACAACTAAATGCTCTAAACGACAAAGCTATGATTGTAATTTCACGTTAGAAAGTGGAATCGATCCATAAACTTATTTTATATACTCTCGTAATGATGTCTCCCAACTTGAAGTCTGGATTCCGTATAATAATAATAATAATAATAATAATAATAATAATAATAATAATTTTCTAATCTGTATCTCTCTCTCTCTCTCTCTCTCTCTCCCTCTCTCTCTCTTTTTCTCTTTCTCTCTCTCTCTTTCTCTAATGATATAAATATCATAAACACATAACGATGCGCGGGCTTACTGACCCAATGATCTCAGCTTAAAAGAGGGATTCTACTTGCGATAAAAAACTTACTCTGTTTGGCGAGGTAATCATGACTCGTTAGAGGCTGCAGATGAATCTTGTGCTGTCGTAGGTCCGGTATACTGCGCTTGAGATGGGTTAGCATGCCTGAACAACCATGTTTTCAAGGTGTTAACGAACTCGGGAAAAAAAACCAAACGCAACCGCAAAGCGTAACACACCTCGTTTCACTTACAAAGTAAAACTCTTACAAGCAAGAAGAAGGAAGATAGAGAGGGCGGCCAGGGGGTGTGGGGGCGGGCGGGCGGTCGTACGGGGCGGGGGCTATATAAATGTTTCGGTATAATTGTTTCGATAATGTAAAACCGAAACATAGTATAATATTTCCAGCTGAGAAAGAGTCAAACGTACTTTCGAACAAATCTACCAGGGATGTGAATGAAAGAAAAAAAAAAAAAAAAAAAAAAAAAAAAAAAAAAAAAAAAAATATATATATATATATATAAAAAGTAGAAAAAAAAAAGAAAAGAAAAGAAAAAAAATGAAAACGCTTAAGATATTTATCTTCAAGAATGATCCCACTTTCAATAGTTCGAATATTAACAAAAAGAAAAATCTTCGCACGCATTTTTTCTAACCCTTCTTTAATATGTGTCATCACGCGCAATATATAATACAATATGAAGAAGAAGAAGAAGAAGAAAAGGAAAATAAAAAAGAAAGGAAGAAGAAAAGAACGAGATGTTCTGATAATGAAGAGAGAAAAAAGAAAAAGAAAAAAAAAAGAAGAAGAAGAAGAAGAAAAATAGGCGGATCGAGAGATGATAATATCCGTATCGATCGAGGGGGATCTATTATCGTGCAGTAAACCACATTCCTCAAACAGTAAGAAAAAGACAGGCACGAAAATTGAAAGGTCGATTTTGAATAATAAAATACTTAATGGGATATATTATGGAAGATGAGATTGATTTGCTCACCGGTAATAGAATTCAATGTTGAACTCCTTTGCTTCGGTTCATCGAATTCCAAATTTAATGGCGTAACATCTTGACCAGCTTTGTCGGTACTAAATTCTAATATACCGTGGCCGCTACTTTTGTCGCTGTAAATATTAATTTTATATTTAATAGATATGCGACATTTCGATGTGAGTGAAATAAATGAATTAAAGAAAAAAAAAAAGAGAGAGAGAGAGAGAAGAAGAAGAAAAAAGAAGAAAAAAGTAAGAAAATAGAAAGAATAATTACTAGTCTTCTTGATCGTCCTGCAAGGAATCTTGTCGACCGGTAGGGATAAGATTGGTGCCAGGACCTCCTCCAGGTCCTCGACGGTATCTTGGTGGACGGAAGGCGAATCTCCTGGCGTCGACGTCGACGTCGGTTGGAGTGCTGACAGGAAACCTTGCTGACATTGGATCAACACCGGCTTGTTCTTCCTATCAAATGAATAATTTCATATTTCAATAGATTGAAGGATCTCTCTTCGCGGTTTAATTAAAAAAAAAAAAAAAAAAAAAAAAAATAAGAAATAATAAACATCTCAACTATGGGTGTATAAAACTTACATCTCGCATATTGAATGTAATCTCTAGATTTTGACTGAAGTGATTTGAAAATTCAGGATAAAGTGCCAAAACGTCGAGTAAATCGTCTCTGTGAATCTTATGAAGATCGCAATAGGTCAAAGCACGAACGTTGCACGAGGATTTTCCAACTGTTGGATAAATACAAGGATTTTCACCGAAAATGTCGTCCTTCCCGAGTATGGCCATTACGATGTCGTCCTTTAAAATTTCTATACTTCCACGTGATATAAAGTAAAGGGACGTCAAGACGTCTCCGCGATGGACTAATGTGTCACCCGGTGGTGCATGCGTAGTTTTGAATTTTAAAGACAATGCCCTGCGTAAAGAATTAAATTGAAAAGAGAAAAAAAATTGAAATTATTATTATTATTTTTCTTTGTTTTGTTTTTTTTTTCTTTTTTTTTTTTTTTTTTTTCGTTAAAAATTGATATTATTTCTCTTTTGATCGATATATCGAACCGTTCACAAGGCGAATCGATTAATTCCACTTTTTGAATTATTTAAAATTTAAGTGTCAAAGAGCTTGACGGTTGTAATCATTTTTTCTATTCATAATAAATTTCTCTAATCTTCAAGTAGATTATTCGATATCATTAAAAGAGAAAATTTTTTTAGATGATCGAATGAAAAAGAAAAAAAAAAAAACATTTATCATCAGAAATCAATCTGATTAATTTCATCCTCTAATGTAAATCATTACAATAATTCACCATTCAAATGTACCAACAAGACCTTTAATCATACATTCTACAATGTTTTTACGAATTTATATTTCAAATGGAAATTATAAAAAATAATTTATATTATTTTATCGCATTTCTTCAATTTTGATTTATTTCTCTTTTTTTCTTTTTGAAAAGTCAATCGATTTGACAAATGAACGATTCATATATTCGTCGTGATTAAATTTATTATATACCTTAAACAACCTGGACTGGCACCCTCGAAGGCTCTACAATTGTTTAACAAGTTTCTATTTAGATGAAGACAAATGTCAGCCTGAAGGCACTCGGGAAATCCTTTGAGTACGCTGTTCATATCAATCCCATTGGTATAAGTCCAGGCATGTTGAAAATATTCTTCCAAACGTTGTCGAAGTGGATTTGGTATTTGATGGAATCTTATGAACTCTCTAACCCTGAGCATTTGCGTATGATATCTTGCTGTACCACTGTACAATCTTTGTATGATCGCCGATACATTGCCAAAGATACTGGCGTACATTAGAGCTATAAAAAAAAAAAAAAAAAAAAAAAAAAAAAAAAAAAAAAGATAAAAAAAGAAAAAGATAATTCAATTAAACAACGTTACATTATATTTGTAATAATATTATAACGTTTTGTTCGATTAAAATTTCATATACTTACATCCTATCAGCATAACGATAATAGTAAATATTTTTTCAGCGTCCGTATTGGGTGCAACGTTACCAAAACCGACGGACGTTAAACTGCTGAATGTGAAGTAGAGTGCTGTTATATAACGACTCTGAAAAAGTAACGAAAGAAAATGTTAATAATTACGATGAAGTAAATGAAAATTTTCTCTATGAGATCGTATAGAGATTTTATTTCTTTTTTATTTATTTATTTTTCCTTTTTTTTTCTTTACCTTTATACTCGGTCCACCTGTATTGTTGTGAAAATAAAATTGATGAGTGTCATTGGCCAGAATATCCAACCAACCGACTTTACTCTTCAAGGTCGGTCTTTCCGCATTTCCTATGGCATACCTTTTGGGAGAGGGGGAAGAAAAAAAAAAGGAAAGAAAAAAAAATTGATCAATTTATTTTTATCAATTATTAATGTAAAACAATTTGTATCGTTCGTTCGTATCTTTGAATAATGTAGACAGGTTTTCTTACTTTTTTTTTTTTTTTGTTTTTTTTTTTTTGGCAGGAGTGGCGGATGGGCAAGAGGAAGGGAGATATTTTTTTTTCTTTTTATTTATTTATTTATTTATTTTTTTGTTTTGTTTTCTAACTCACCATATACAGGCCATCCAATGTGCAATGAGCGCGAAACTGGCCATTAAAAGGAGCAAAACCGCGGCTCCGTATTCGCTGTATCTGTCGATTTTTCTGGCCACCCTAACCAAGCGTAGAAGACGTGCGGTCTTGAGAAGTCCGATCAAGGTCGTCGTCTGAAAAGAACGCGTCATTTTGTCCATCTAACACGGCTGACCGATCATTTCAATTATATCGTTTTCTTTTCTATTTCTGTTCTTTCTCTCCCTCTATCTTTTTATTTTTCTTTCTCTTTCTCTCTCTTTTTCCTTTTTCTCTTTTTTTTTCTTTTTTCTTTTTCTTTTCTTTTTTTTTGGCTTTTTCTCCTTATCTACCTACCGATCGATAGCGCGAACGTTGAAAAAGTGAACGTTCAATAGCTCGAGAGCAATGAAATTAATTGATTAATTAATAAATAATTAAGTAAAATTACAAAAAAAAAAAAAAAAAAAGAATAATCATATTCGATCGAGGTAATAAATACACTATAATAATTTTAATTAAATATCCAATGAAACGTTCGATCTAAAAGGGCATTTAATATTATTAAAAAAAACTCGATAGGGAGATATAAATCCTTCAATTTTTTCTTCTTCTTCTTCTTTTTCTTCTTTTACTTTTACTTTTACTTTCACTTTTTCTTTTTTTTTTTTTTCTTTCTTTCTTTCTCTTTATATTCATGGATAATAATACCGAGTATTCATAGAAAGTTACCGAGTACCGTACAAGATGAACGATGTTCAATATTTCAATGTAAGTAACGTTATAGAGATTACGACAAGAAATGTCAAAGTTCGTCCTCATCTTTCTAACATTTTCTTTTTTTTTTTCTTTTTTATCTTTTTTCCTTTCGTTCGTCTCTTTTTTATTCTTCCTATCCCTCTCTCTCTCTCTCTCTCTCTCTCTCTCTCTATCTCACTCTCCTTCCCCATTCCCTAGCCAATTTCACTTCTATATTTTATGGAGTAAGATGAATTCTATTCGCGTTGCCATTACCTCGATCGTTTCTCGGTTGCGATATATTTATGTAATATATCCATGTATATCGCACCGACCTATATATATATATATATACATATGTAATAAAGTCGTTCTATACGTTATTACATTTACTAAATGATATCTTCTTTCGTAGTAGTAAAGAAAAAAAAAAAAAAGAAAAAAAAAACAAAGAAGAGAAAGAAGAAATAAAAATAAAAAAGAAATTTATGTCGAGCGATTGTAACGTTCCAACTTTTTGTTTTCTTTTCTTTTTTTTTTCCTCTTTTTTCTTTTCTTTTTTTTTTTTTTAGAAAATTACTTTGTCTATCGACATTAATTTTTGACATGATAAATGCTATTATAGGGCAGTGGGCGAGCGGGCCGGGCGGTGAGGAGAAGAATAGAAAGAAGAAAAAAGAAGAAGAAGAAGAAGAAGAAGAAGAAGAAGATGATGAAAATAAGTTAGAGGTATTTATTACATGCTCCCTCTTTTATTCCTTACCTGTGATAGATCGATACAAAACTCCTAGGGGCGACTTCCGAATCGAAGAGTTTTCAATAGAAATTCAAATTATCGTAATATACATCTACCTTATTCTGATTGACAATGATAAAGATAGATAGATTGATCGATCGATTTATCGATCGATTTATCGATCTTTCGAGATCAATCACGGGATCGATCAGTAATTATTGTGAAATTTCATTTACTAATTTATTCACGAGTAATGTCAAATTTTCTCTTTCTATTTTTTTTTTTTTTTTATTGTCGCGTTCAAATTTTCACAAACTACGACGTAAGTGTAATATCATCACAATTTATCGTTATGGTCGAGTCACGTGACGTAACAAGCCAAATTCGAAATAATTCTTTGGCAGTGGATTTTTTTTCTCACCGTTTAAACTCATGTATATATTTCTCGCACACGAACGACGTGTGCGCATATACATGTAACATGTACAATATATATAAATACAAATCACACACGCGCGCACACACACACACACATATATACATACGTATATATATATATGTGTGTGTGTGTGTGCATGTGTGTGTGTGAATATGTATGTGTACGTTCGAAGAAGTACAAAATCGATTTAAATTTTTCTCTTAATAAAAAAGATTCTTTTTTTTTTTTTTTTATTTTCAGCGCATGCAAATCCATAATATATTTGCTCGACATATACATATGGACAAATATACAAATATGTATATACACAAGGCAGATTATTATACGTAGTTGGAAAGACGAAGCGTTCAAGCGACACAAGTAACACAATTTTATATATATACATATATATATTATAATATTTATATATATATATATATATATATATGTATATATATATATATATATGGTCGTGTATAATATAATACACAAAGTATTCTTCAATGTATACGTAGTATATATATACGAAACGCATGCTTATTTCATTACTTCGTGATTAATAGATTTGATGTAAGGTCAAAGTCATTTTTTATTTTTGTTTTTTTTGTTTTTATGGCTAATTAAAAAGAAAAAAAAAGAAATAAGCAGAAGAAGAAATTTCATATTGCATAAACATTGAACAAATCGCACGCGTTTCGGATTCCACTTATACATGAATTGATTGTATGTACATAAATCGTAGTATATAATATTTATATAGGTAGTTCTCTGATCAAAGATATTTCAACATTATTAAGTTTTTATATATATATATATATATATACGAAAAAGAAATCAAATCTTTTGTTTTGGAAACACAGTACAATACGTTTAAATTGATCAAAAATGCAAATCTTTATCAAATGAAATTAATTCATTCATTTATTTTAAATATATATACATACATATATATATATATATATATATATATATATATATATATAACAAGCAAGAACTATCCATATATGTAATATAATACCACAAATGTAATATGCAGCGTAATTACAAACATGTCAATGGATCGAAAGAATCAGAATTAGAATTGGGATTAGGAAGGATGGAATCGATCGGTATTAGGTTCATTGGATCAATTTTACAAATGGGTTTTTTTTTTTGTTTTTGTTTTTATACAGCTTGCAACGAAAGCATAAGAGAACTGGAAGAGTTACGAAAAAAAGCTCGATAACGTAAGAACGAGATCGACGTAGTCTTGAAACGTTGAAAGAATAAAAAAAAAAAAAAAGAAACAGGGGGAAAAAATAGGGGGAAGAAAAAATTAAAAAAAAAAAAAAAAAAAAAAAAAAAAAAAAAAAAAGAAAAAAAACAAAAGAGAGATATCCAGAGAAAAGACGGCAAAAGCTTACGTACGATCGTTTCAAAATCCCGCTGTTAAATTTTCCTATTGGATGCTTTGTTTCTCTATTTTGGCCCTCTGCGTCTCTTCTGTGTCTTTGGTGTAAAATACGTCTCTTCGTGTGCTTGTGTACGCGCGCGCACGTGCGCTATTATACGCATAGTTCTTGTGTACGTTCGCACGGACGATTATAACGAAAGTATAAGAAAGAAAGAAAGAGAGAGAGAGAGAGAAAGAGAAACAAAGAAAGAAAGAAAGAAAGAAAGAAAGAAAAAGATAGATAAATAGAGAGAGAGAGAGAGAGAGAGAGGAAAAAACGACCCTATAAATATTTAGTTTCTTAATTACGAGCATTTCGTCACTAAAATAATTTAAATAGATATTTTCGAAATTAGATAAAAAATAAAAACAATTTTAATATTACTTTCTTTCAATTTATTCATTAATTGTTTTATTCTTGTTACCGTAAAGATGTAAGTGTTCCGTTATCGTTAATCGAATTCGTCGCGAATAATATTTAAAACGCGGATTAAAAGATAAAGAAGAAGAAAGAAATAAAAAAAAAAAATAAATAAATAAACAAATAAATAAATAAACAGAGAACGTGCATCGCAAAGAAAAATAATTTCCATTCGTTAAGCGTGCGATAATGCGTGCCCGTGATATAATAGATATAATTTTAATTAATTAATTTGGATAGTATCGATCGATGATAAGAAACGATGGATGGATGCATCGAAACGCTCGTAAAGAATCTTTAAAACAACTCTGCAACCCCTAATTAAGCGATTAGAATGTTTAATATATATCTATATTTATTTATTTATTTATTTTTATTTTTATATATATTTTTTTTTCTTTATTAATACTTAACACTGTATATTTATATAGTTCTTGAAAAAGGACATATAGAAAAAAGAAGAGTATTTTTTTTTTTTTTTAACTTATCGTATTATATTATAAAAATTTGCGAAAGCTGAGTTATAGAAAAAAATAAAAACAAAAAAGTATATATATATATATACATATATATATATATAACAATAATAAAGTTATAAATAAATAAATAAAAATAAGAATGATAAATCAAACCATCTAAAAGCATTTTTTTTTATCCGAATCGCTTTTAATGAATTAGAAGCATTGAATGTTGACTGTATTGTAACGGGAGAGGAAAAAAAAGGACGAAACAAATAAATCGTAATTTCATATTTCATAAAAATCGTAAGCTAACTAACTACTAAATGATAACTATGCAATATATGTATATATATATATATATATATATATATATATATATATATAATAATTATTCTTAACAAATATTGATAATAGATATAAATTTGTTCATATTTTTCGTTCAAAGAAAATTTCTAACGGAATAACTACTACGTATTCTACCTATTTCGATACTAATCGTAAAAAAAAAAAAAAAGAAAAAAGAAGAAAAAAAAAATTAAAAAGGGTTTATAAGACAAAATTCAATTCAATCCAAAGATCAATATTTGTTAGGGGACAATCATCTAATAGTCATTCGCTAATATATCTATCAAAAATTATTATGTATTATATATATATAATGGAAGGATATCGTTCGCTTTCTAATAACTCTAATATCATCGTTTCGCATCTAATATTAATGTAATCATTCCTTTACGAAGTAATTAGTGATATAAATAATATACAATATGCGTAAAGAATGTACATAAATGAGAAAGAAAGAAAAAGAAAAAACACAAAAAAAAAAAATAAGGTATATATATATATATATAAAAGAAAATTTTATATGACGAATCTCTTACACGTAGAAAAAATAGAACGTGAGAGATAGACTGTATGGAATTGTAAATAAGAACGATCCAGCAATAATTATTTTTCTCTACAATATAGACCAAATTGTATATCGTCAAAAAAAAAAATAAAAAAAAAAAAAGAAATAAAAAAAAATAAAAAAAATAAAAAAATAAAAAAAGCATTTATATATATATATTTACAATTTTTATATTATTCATACTTGTATATACCTGGATAAAGAAAGAAATAAAAATTTATTTATATACATGCTTATGTTCCAAATCGATGAGATTAAAAAAAAAAAAAAAAAAGAAAAAATATGGAAAAAAAAGAAAGAATTTTCTTTTGGCAACGATCTAATCGCACAAGAAAAAAAAAAAAATCATCTAAGCTTGATCGATCGTAAATCACAAATACGTACGTGCATATGCATTTGTAATGCATCAATAACAAAAAAAAAAAGTGAACATTTTTTTTTCTCATCTTTCTTTTCTTTTTTTTTTCTCTTTTTTTGTTTTTTGTTTTCCTTACAAAAATGACACACGGGCAATGGTTGGTTGTCCTTATTCTTTGCTCTATTGTCTTTCTAACGACGATGACGACGACGACGACGACGACGACGACGCCAGCAGCACCGAGCACTAGATAGACGTTGTTAAAAATAGGCTCAAAATCTTTTATACCACGAAGTATACTCAACGAATGCTGCGCTACGTTAATTTTTCTCCGCTCGTTTTCTTTTTCTTTTTCTCCCTTCCTCATTTTTTTTCCTTTTTTTTCGCTACATTTTTTCTCCCTAACTCCCGAACCCACCCCCACCTCCAACTCCCTCCCGCCAACCAACTCACTCACGTTTTTTCTCATATCTTTTCTTTCCTTTTTTTTCTCTTTTTTTTTTCTTTCTCTTTTTCTTTTTTTTTTTTTTGATCACTTCAAGAATTGATCTCGCGACAGCAACGACACGCATGGAATAATATATGCTTCTTCGTGATATTTTCCTAAATAAGAAAGATCATTTTGGTAAGATTGAAAAGAATCAAAACAAGAGGAAATAAATAAAACGAAAAGAGGAAAATTGTAGAAGATAAAAATAGGGTAGGTAAGTAAAAATGTATTTATTAAAAAAAAAAAAAAAAAAAAAAACAAAAACAAAAAAAAAAATTCGTTATTTTTCTTGTGCGAAGGATCGTTTCTCTTCCATAGCGAAATTCTTCCCAATAATTTGCAAATTAATTTGATTAAAGCTTCCTACGTATTAAAATGGGGGGTTGCAGTGTTCCTTGTTTATATTTTTTAAACAAATTACATTGTTCAAAC
>NC_062188.1:3919507-3947007 GCF_912470025.1 Vespa velutina
CGTTCTTTTATTATTATTTGTCTTCATATTCTGTTCTTTTCTTTTCCTTTCTTTTCTTTTCTTTTCTTTTCTTTCCTTTTTACAACCACAAAATTGCACAAATTCGATCGTTTATTTTGTTTACAATCGCAAAAGCGTTTTTATTCGATTCATCGTCGACTATTGACATTTTCATTTCTAGTGGTTTCCCTTTTTTTTTTTTTCCTCCTTTTGCAGCTTCTTACCTCGCGAAACGTTAATAAGTAAGCGCGATACTTTTCGTTATTTTTTATTCTTTTTTTCTCTTCAATTTGGTTTTCTTTTTTTTTTTTTTTTTTTAATTACTTGCAGTATCCACGTGAGCGTATACCGCGCTAAACGATATTTTTTCTCGTACGCGTACGATATCAAGCAACGGATTATTATCACGGCCGGCGACGAGTGAAATTTGACTCGTGAAAAAAAAAATTAAAAAAAAAAAAAAGAGAAATAATAAATAAACGTAAAAGGAGAGCTTCTCCATTTGTCCATATGATATTTTAACGTTATATACCATTAAAACCCGGACGAATAGATTATTTATTTTCAACGAACGAACGAACGAACGAACGAACGAATTATGAAGGAGAGAGAAGAAAAAAACAAGAACCAGAATAAAAAAGAAAAATAGACGAAGGACGACGTATCAACGAGAGGAAAATAAAAGAATATATATATATATATATATATATATATATATATTTATTTATATATATACAAATATTTTTTTATTAAAGAAAAAAATTAAAAAGAAAGAAAAAGAAAAGAAAAGAAAAGGAAAAAAAAGACAAAGGAAACGAAAAATGATATATAAAAAAATTTTTGTAAAGAAATCATTCAACACCGAGAAACGTCGAAAAATAGAGGGGTGGGGGGAAAAAAACGAACTAAGCACCAATCCGGAAAGACACACCTATGGGCACTTAACTTGGGCTCGGCATATCATCCTAATTCGTATTTACGAGCTAACACCGACATTCTAGATAACTTTAAGTCGACAATTTCGATCCCGAGAGATCGCTTTTCTCTCTCTCTCTCTCTCTCTCTCTCTCTCTCTTTCTCTCTCTCTTTCTCTCTCTCTCTTTCTCTCTTTCTCTCTTTCTCTCTTTCTCTCTCTCTCTCTTTCTCTCTCTCCCTCTCTCTCTCTCTCTCTCTCTCTCTCGTGTATATATATATATATATATATATCGAGAGTTAATACATCTTTCGAGATAATCGATGTTGTTTAACAGAAGAAAATCCTAGGACGTTTAAAAGATTATAATTTAATAAAAACGAATTGATAATGAACGCTCGGGATCGAATTCGACTATATAATAAAATATATCTTGATGATATTATTTTTTTTTTTGTTTGTTTTTGTTAACGTCGTGCAACGATTAGACTCACCTCGTCCGTATCAGAGCCAACGAGTAGAAGGTCGAAGGGTATTGCGGCCACTAAGTCGATGATGAACCAACCCTTCAAGTAATGGACGGCTATCTTTCCAGGATGTGACACCACTTCATCGTTACTGTTGACGAAAGTCGTGCGAAAATTTATGATGATGTCCACGATGAATGTGACGTCGACTGAAAACCATCGAGAACACTCGCTTATCGAATTTAATTATATCTAATTTCTAACTATGTATATATATATATATATATATATATATATATATATATTAATATTTATATGGATTTCTCTCTCTTTCTCTATCTTTCTAAAAGAAAAAGAAAAAAAAGAAAAATAAATAAATAAATAAGTAAGTAAATTTCACTCGTAGTAACCTAAGTTCATCGACCGATCGATATCAGTTCGATGTTCTATATCGAACGAATATTACGAGAAACTAGGGCGATAGAAAATGTTGAAAAATAAATAAAAAAGAGGAAATAAAGATAGATATAGGGATAGATAGATAGATAGATAGATAGAGAGAGAGAGAAAGAGAGAGGAAATAATTTTCACTTAGGCATTGGCTCATAGATTATTTAGTGAGTTTTGTCGCACCTGCTTCGTTCAATTTCCGCTTATACGCGCATCTCTCTCTCTCTCTCTCTCTCTCTCTCTCTACCTTCTTTTTCCTCTCTGTCATAAATTTTAATAACTTGGCTATAGAGCCGTGGTTTTATCTGCTGGCTAAACCAGACCGGATTCATGTTATATTCTTCTTTCGATCGCCTTTAATTCTTTTTACATTTTAATCCTTCTAATTTCCGCGACGATCAGTGTAAAAGAGAGAAAAAAAAAAAGAAAAAAAGAAAAAAAAAAGAAAGAAAAAATGAAAGAATAAGAAGAAGAAGAAAAAGAAAACGGAATAAAAGAATAAGAAAAGAAAGAGAGTATAAGAAAAAAAATTTAATGTTATATTCATATAAACGATATTCATTTTGTCTTATTGATTTACCTATAAAGTCTATGATGACGATCGGATCGTCACCGTACTTTTTGTTCTTCTTGCTGTTATAATCCGGCTCGGACAGCACGAAGGCGGCGACATATGGTGTGAATATGGCTGTGTACATTACGAGAAGTAGTATCACCCAATCCCAGACCGCTTTGAAGGGCGAGTAATGTAATATGGTCCACTTGTGGATTCGAGGCGATTGTAGTTTGTACTCGGGAAGGACGTCCGCGCCGAGGGACAACACCTGAAATAATGATTAATTGTCAGAGAAGTAAAAAAGAAAGAAAAAAAAAAAAAAAAGAAAACACACAAAAGAAACAAAGACACAATTAATTCGCAAATCAAATTGGTTTTTCTTTATTCTTGTATGTTCTTTTTTTTTTTTTTTTATTTATTTATTTATTTATTTATTTATTTATTTATTTTTCTGATTTATTTTTATTACTTTCTTCTTTATTTTTAAAGTTTTAGTTTTTTTCTTTATTTTTTTCTCCTTTTTTTCTTTTTTTTCTTTTCTTTTCTTTTTTTTTTTTTCTTTGTCGCCCCTTCGCCGTCTCACGTAATTCTTAAATCACATTTATTTATGCATACATATATTCATGCGATACACATAAAATAATGCGATTAATGATTCAAAGAATAATAAATTTTGTATTATTTATTTTTTTTTTATTTATTTTTATTGTTTTACTTTTATTTTCATTTTTATTTCCTCTTTCATATCATCCCCATTTGTCATTCTCACCTGATATTTAAATCTTACAGATTTATTATCATGATGCACCTAAAATAATAATTAATGATACCAAACGATTAATTCGTAAAGTAAATATTATTATTTTTATTATTATCATCATCATTACTATTATTACTATTATTATTATTTTCTTTTTTTGCTTTATCTTTTTTATCAATCCTTTACCACCCTACGTAATTTTTATATCTCACAAATTTATATTACATATTTACAAGATGAGCTAAAATTGATTTTCCTTGAGCGATATTAAAAGTAGCTTAAATAGAAATTACCCTCTCTCTTTACGAGTCCGTTTAATTTCTCTTTCTATTTTCAGATTTTCTAACAAGTTTCTAAACTCAGTAGTTTTACAATTTGAAGAAAAAATAAAACAAAAACAAAAAGAAAAAACAAAAAAAAAAAAAGAATTAATCTAAAAAATCTCGAGAAAGAATAATTGATTTTGAAAATCACCCTAAGGACTTTTGAACCACCCTGTAATAATAATTTTTAATTCACTTTTGCAATCGTTAGTAAACATTCCGAAAATTCATATTAATTAATTTAATAATTTAAAAACTTGTCTATTTTCTTGACTGTTGTCGCTATTAATGATGATGATAATGATGATATTGTTGTTGTTATTGTTATTGTTGTTGTTGTTAAATTCAAAAGATAATTGAATTAAAGAGAAAATAGTATCCTCTTAGATACTCTATATCCGATATGTATCTATATAAAGCTATATAAAGTATTAATCGCTGACCTGTCTAGCACAAAAGCGTTTTGAGTTGCTAATTGGACTCTCTGCCATTTAAGACGCTCGAGTAGATTCCCTCGCCGTCACCACAAAAAAAAAGGGACCATCGATCGCAAATCGATTACACCAAGAAAATTTTCCCGTTTTCTTACGTATCAAAATTAATCCCTCAATAAATTTCTATCCTTCTGTCACAATATTTTTTATCGAATACGTCGCATAATTAATCGGAACACCAATCATTATTTTTCTGTTTTCTTTTTTTTGTTTTTTTTTTTTTTTTTCGAACGATCACGTAATTACATATTACGACGAACAATTTAATAAGAAAAATTTAAACACTTGGCCATACGATATTTTTATAAATAAAACATTAACTCCCGTTAATTTTATTGAAAGTTTATATTTATATTAACTACTAGAGGGTGCTATTATACATATATATATATATATATATATACACATGTACACACGCGCATACACACACGCACACACACACACACACACATGTATATATATATATATATATATATATATATATATTATATATATATATATATAAACGTTCTAAAGACAACACACCCTTCTGATCGTAAAAAAGAGAGGGAAAACGTTAGAAACGGGTCAACAGTTTTGTTTCCCCTTTTTTTTCTTTTTTTTTTTTTTTTTTTTAATATAATTATATTAACGTATCATCGAAACAAATTTTTTAATAATTACGGCTCACACACGAATCACTATCTTGTTTTCTTTCCTTTTTTCTTTTTTCTTTCTTTTTTTCTTTTTTTTTTTTTTTAATCGAACTAAAAATAATCCCAAAATGATATTAACACGAGTATAATTCTCATCAGGTGGTGTAGAAAGAAAATAATGAAAAAGAAACGATATTAAAGATGTCCTTTACGAATTCTTTTGGGGGGGGGGTGGAGGGGGGAAAGAAAAAAAAAAAAGACTTGGACCAATGAAAACAAGAGAGAAAGAGAGAAAGAAACAAAGGGAACAAAAAAAAAATAAGGAAGCGTTATCGATTGGAAGAGAAGGTATAGCCTCGTTTTCAGAGGGAGGAAGCCCTGGAATGTTGTTTACACGATAGACCAGCACGCGTGGGGAAGGACGAAGAGTCCTGCTCGAGCGCTGGCTTTACACTGATGCAATGCAGGCCGCGAAAGGGGAGGTGTGTTCGATTGGTGCGAAAGGGAGGAATAGGAGGAGAAGGAGGAGGAGGAGAAGAAGGAGGAGGAAGAGGAGGGGAAGAAGAAGAAGGAGAAAGAGGAAGAAGAGAAGGAGGAGAAATAGAAGAAGACGAAGAAGAAGAAGAAGAAGAGGAAGAGGAAGAGAAAGAAGAAGAGTGGTGAGAACTTTGTGCTCTCATGCGTTCGAACGTAAACGTGTACGTGCATATATATATATATATATATATATATATATATATATATATATATATATATATACATATGTGTTCACTTTCATGTATGCGTACGTATAAATGTGTGCGTTTTTGTATAGGACAACTCTCGTCGTCCACACCCTTAGTTTATCACACATTTCGATGTGAATATCCATAGGCCGAGTAAAGTAAGGAGGGTTAGCCCTATTAGACTAATAGACCTTTGGTTGCCCCGCGACCTCGCCTAGACCAATAACAACTCTGAAGGATTTCGTGCTCGGCAAGCATCTAATCTGAACTAATAAGTCAGTCGGTAAGTGTAATAGTAGTAGTAGTAGTACTATACTACTATCCTCTTCTCTTCCTTAGCTTCCTCGATCGATTTTTTATTATCTGGCTCGATCTGTTGGAAAACATATGGTCTTGCACTTAAAGAGTGTTGAACAACACAGTGAGAAGAAAAGAAGGATAAAAAGAAGCTATTAAAGAACTTGCATATATTATATTATATATACATACATGTATGTATGTATGTATGTATGTATGTATATGTATGTCTTATACCAACATTATCATCAACAAGAGTATTATATCAACTCATAGACATCATCAACAACGACACAATACGATATAATAACAACAATAACAACAACAATAAGAATAGTTAAATTAACCGTCCAAGATGATTCGTTCGTTCGACGATTACAAGCCGACAAAATGCAAATCAAAGTTTTCATGTTTTATTCATACACCTGCTGCTACCATCAGGTGAAAAAGAAATCGTGACTCTGGGCCGAGGTCGTGACCTGGCAACCTCGTTCCAATGACCTGTACACCAAGAACATCTACAGATTCTTCGTTACTCTAACGAAGGGGGATGTGCGACGGCCGAATTAACGAAGTTATTTAATACTACTCTACCATATGTACATATATATATATATATATATATATATGCCGATAAAAAAAACCTAATGTTGATTTATGCAGGTGACGGTAACGTGTGTATACAATATTTCCACGCTCAAGTGATAAGTGGAAAGGGCTTTAACGAGCTCAAGAAGGACTCTTGAAGTGTTTTCAATTTTTTCTTCTTCTTCTTCTTCTTCTTCTTCTTCTTTTTCTCTGTTTTTCTTTGCTTCAGTTTTTTTTTTCTTTCATCCTCTTCTTGCTCATCTTATTTTACCCTTTACCTTTCTTCCTTTCTCTCGTTTCTTTTCTCTTTCTTTTTTTTTTTTTTATCCTACAACTCTCATCTATCGATTAACCTTTTGAGTTATGAATTATTGGTTCCTTCTTTTTCTTTTATTTTTTACAAGTTGCAATAATACCCTTGATCCTTGGTCCTAATCATTATTATAGAATTCTAATATATCAATATTTTCATTGTTTTCTTTTTTTTCTTCTTCTTCTTCTTCTTCATATTTGTAAATTGTTCACATTTTAGTTCAAATTTTCTGACCCCATTTATCAGCAGACTTTTTCTTTCCTTTCCTCCACCATTCCCCCCTCTTCCCCATCCAACCAAAGTTTTTTTTATGTTTGTGTAAAACATTCTATTTTGTACGCTTTCAATGCCCCCCTTTTTCACATTTATCTCCTTTCTATCTCTAATTTTTTTCTCTCTCTCTTTCGTTTGTTTTTTTTTTTTTTTTTTTTTTTTTTAGCGATCCCCACTTTTGATCGAATTTATCGACGATCGTAATATGTTCTTTTTCATCAGAGTTCTTTCTGGATTAAATTTTTATTTTCATATATGTTCCGTCTATGTTCGAAGATAAAACTGAGAAGATTATTTTCTATATCAATGTAATTTGTTTTTTCTTTTTGCTTAAAAAAACAAAAAAAAAATAGAAAAAAATATTTTTTTCTCTTTTCTCTTTTAACCTTTGCATCGAGAAAATAACGAAGCGTAAAAAATGAAGCAGAGATATGAAAAAGGAACGATCAAAAATTGCAAAACAATTTGGAAACGTTACTATTGTGTTGATTCACGATTGTGTCGATTCATCCTACGATCTATAATAGTTGAACTTTCATATGAAAGTTCTTTATTATTCTTTTTATTTTTTTTTCCTTCTCTTTTTTTCTTTTTTCTTTTTTCTTTTTTGTTTTCTTTTTTTTTTTTTTTTTTTTTGGCCTCGTACAAGGAATAATAGGTACGAACGCGAGGCGAGACTCACAGTCGCATTTGGCAAGATTAATGTTGGTTGCGATCGTGGAAACGTTTTGACTCGGCCAAAAAATTGAAGGCATCAAGAGCAATCCGAGAATCGTTTGATCCGGAAACGTGCCAAACATTGATCGGCACCGATTCGTAAGATGGATCTGTTCCATAAAAACATTTATTTTCTATCCCGATTTAAATTCAAAAGCACGAGGCGTTAACCCACTTTGCCAATCTATAATAGCCTATTTTATTTGTTTTGTCAAAATGTCATTTATTCCTTTTTAACATTTGTTTCTTAACCCTTTAATCACTTTGTTTTATACTTTTGTTGTTATTATTATCATTTCTTTCTTTCTTTCTTTCTTTCTTTCTTTCTCTTTTTTCTTTTTTTTTTCTTTTTCTTTTTTAATTCATTTAATCAGAAAAAAATAAACAACAACGTATGTATATATATATATATATATATATATATATATACATTGAACGCTTTAATTTACCGATCTTAATTTATTTCTAATTTATCTCTTTTGTTTTATTTGTTTCGTCAAATTATCATTCATATTTTAAATACCACTTGTTAACCTTTTTAAACATATTTTGATTTATATTTTTATCATTATTTCCTTTTTCTCTTCTTTTTTTTTTTTGTATTCTTTTAATTTTTTAATTTATTCAATTCAAAAATGAATAAAAACGTATTATTCAACGTGCATTTAACAATTTCAATTTAACAATCCAAAAGGTCTGATTTGTTTCGTCAAAATGTCGTTCACTTCTTTCCAACATTTCTTTATTCACTTTAATTTACATATTTTTTTTTGTTATTATTTTACAAAAAAAAAAAAAAATTTATTTAAACGAAAAACGAACAATAACTATTATTTAAACATCGAACGATTTTCCATTCATATGATAATATTTTAACATTGTTCAATATTTCTTTAACATTTTCAATTATTTTCATATATCAATTAATTTTAATCAATTTATTTTAATTGATTTAATTTCAAAAAATAAATAATAATTAGTGTCGAACGCATTAATTAAAAAATTTGCATTTAATCCTAATAAATTAAAACTCCGAGATCTTTTGAGGATAATTTCATATATCTCAACTTTTCTCTCTCTTTCTCTCTCTAGATAATGATATACAAAAATATTGGGAAAAAAACGAGAATGAAAGACACAAGGACAGTGATAAAAAGAAAAAAAAAAAAAAGAAAAAAGGATTCCTTTTGGAATACACTCTTTTCATCATTTATAGTATCTCGAGATTTGACTTTTGCTTTCATACGAAGAGACGAACACTCTCTCTCTCTCTCTCTCTCTCTCTCTCTGTTTCTTCCTATGTCTCTCTCTTTCTCTCACCCTGTTCATTTTCTGTATATCTTGATATCCCAGTCGACATGACATCTATAAACCACCTTTAATCACACACCTCCTCCGCATATTCCTTCAGTTTTCCTTACATTTTCTTTTTTTCTTTTCTTTTTTTGTATATATATTCCTGCAATTTAATTTTTATATCGACGCGTGATTTCAAATGTAGGTCACGTCAACGGCATCGATATTCGTTCGTACATCGGTTTCAATGATGTATAATCCGTTTTAATAGCGAGAAAGCTTCCGTCGAAACTACGAGCTTCTCTCCTTTTCCTCTCTGACGTGAGTACGTATATGTATGTGCATATGTGTGTATGTGTGTGAATATGTATGTATATCTATCCATGGTGTGTATTTATGGTATATGTATATTTCTATGTGTGATACGTGTGGTATGAATATGTTTGTATATGTAATATGTGTATATGTATGTTCAGAGTATATATATATATATATAAAATGTGAATGTGTAGTGTGTGTCATGAAAACAGGAAAGAGAGAGAGAAAGAGAAAGAAGAAGGGGAGAAAGAGAGGGGAGAAATGAGTGAAAGAGAGAGAGAGAGAGACAGAGAGATAAATAGACAGCCAGAAAGCTCATCTGGTTGTCCTCGTTGCGTCATAAATATCGAACGAGTAATGATTTCGTGACTTTGAGACAATCGACGTGTCCGATTTAACACGTCGAACGGAATTCTAGCTTTATATAGATTAACCAGGATGTTATTAGAATTCATGTACCAGACTTCATCTGCTATTGGATCGAAAGCATTAGATAGTGATTGGTCTAAACGCTAATTTAAAGTGTGACATACGATTATATTACCGACTACAGTTACTATGTTTGGTATATGACATAGAAGTAAAATTTTCCTTCTTCAATGAATATTATTGTAAAAATGTTCTTTTTTTTTTATTTTCTTCAATAGAAATAATTTTGATATATAATAGATCGTGTATTATATAGTTACTTAATTAATTGTATTTATTTATTTTTATATATAATGAAAATATCTATTGATTATATATTTCATAAATATTGATTACATATGTTATATGTTAATTAAATTTAATTATATGTAATAGATATAATAAAATTTGATTATATAATAACATAAATCAATATTTTAGTTATATATATTATGTTCAACGAGTCTGATATAGGTATAGAAGATTATGTATTTAGATACCTGGTGTGTAATTTAATTTATGTATTTATTTTTATATATAACAAATTTGATTATATATATATATATATATATATATATATATATATATATATATTCAATAAAATTTAGTTATATATTTTGGTTAACCAATTAAATAAAATGTTAATCCTTCAAATAAATATGGGTTTATATACAAAACTTTAGAGCGTATTAATTAACAGCAAATAATAATAATACAATATTTTTCTATTATTTATATTTTTGAATATATTAAATAAATAAAATTATTATATATATATATATATTTTCATAAAAATTTAATAAAAACAGAAAATAAAAAAGAAAAATTAATGAACTAAAATATTAACATAGATATTTTAAAAAAGGGATTACCGTAGACAACGTCGAGCCATACTTTTGCTTCTTCCCTTTGGAGAAATAAGATCGTATCATGGTTGCCGGAATTGTCACGAAAAATGCTAAAGTCATTCTCAGTCGTGCTCGTGTTACACGAACACACGTCGATGTGAAAACACACGGGACGGAGAACCACCTGTTTTCTGTTTCGGTTTATGACCTTCGTTTGCTCGTAACATCGTTAAATTTGAATTTCTTTAAAAAGACGTTCGACATCGTCCGAAATAAACGTGAATCCTTTAGATTTTCTTACGTCAAATTTCTCGATAAAGGAATTTTTTTTTTTTTCAAATTGTTTATCGACGTACAAAAATATATCAAATTATATACCACGAGCGAATAATTTTTCTCTTTGTCTAATAATTAAATCGTTGATCTATTTTAATTTTACTTTTTTTACTTTTTTTACTTCTTTTTTTTTTTATCCTTCTTTTCTTTTTTTTTTTCTTTCCTTCTCCTTTATAAAAATTAACGCAATTACATTTGAGATTTTTAATTTCGATTGAACGTGCTTAAGAAATGATTTCAATTAATAATCGATCCGAATTTCTTCTTATATACAAAAGTATAATACGATTGAGCGTACGAATTGAATCGATTATCGATCTTACAACGTGATCTGTTATTTTAAAATATATCTATTATAAAATAACTAGCAATAGTAATAACAAGGATATAAAAATTCCGACGAGGAAGGAAAGAAAGAAAAAAACGAAAAAGAAAAGACAAAGAAAAGACAAAGAAAAAGAAAACAACAGAAAAAACATGGGAAGGAAAAGATGAAAAAAAGAATAAATAAATAAATAAAAACACGTGTCAAACTTTACACTATATTGTTTTCCTTCTTTCCTAATACCATCCCTAAACAGATAGAATTACACTCCCCTTTTGAAGATATTGTATATATATATATATATATATATATATATATACGTATATACATATATATATATACATATACAAGAATCGACAGCATTCCGCCAACAATAATATCCGCCGTAATAGAAGATCGTGTGTTAAAAAAAAAATAAATAAATAAAAAATAAAAAAAGAAACACTTGTACTTGCGCGTTCGATGTACATATATATATATATATATATATAAAAATAAAAACTCAGAAATAAAAAGACGAGGAAATGCAAATGAACGAACGAACGAACGAACGAAATAAATAAACAAAACAAACAAACAAACAAATAAACGAGCGAACGAACGAGAAATAAGAATCTTCTTCCTCTTCTTCTGTTTCTCTTTTTTCACCCTCTTCCTTTTATTTTCTTTTCTCTTCTTATTCTTTCTTTTTTTTGTTTTTCTTTTCTTTTTCTCTCCTTTTTTTTTTTTTTTTTTTTTCTTTGAAAGAAACAAAAGTTTCTTTCAAAGATACGATCGAGATACGGTAATATAGAATTGTCGCGATCGCGAAGTGGCCCAAGACGAATTCCAATGGATCTCACGAGGCGATCTAATTTCGTACAGGGAGTTTAAGCTCTCTCTCTCTCTCTCTCTCTCTCTCTCTCCCTCTCTCTTGCTCTCTCTTGCTCTCTCGCTCTCTCTCTCTCTCTTTCTCTCCCTCTCTTTCATATACACACTCATACACTCGTACGCACATACTACACACGCGTCAGATACGCACACGTACATACATACGCTGTTAACTTTCGAATGTTCCGTGACCGTACGCTCGCTAACGCGCGGCAAAACTAAACAGGATAGGAGGCCTGTTTCAGTTAACAGCCTCGAAGAGTCGCTGTACACCACCAAGCAGAGGCCGGATGATGCGTTCGAAAAACATTTGCCCCCACTATCTGGAACGAGTTAATGTAAGCACCTTCTTCTGGATATTTCCCTCTTTGATTTCCTTTCTTTCAAAAAAAGAAAACAAAAAAAAAAAGAAAGAAAGAAAGAAAGAAGAAAAAAAAGAAAAAAAAATTATTACAAACTATAGATCATATCCCTTAGTTATTTAAATAACTTATTCAATTTGATTCAGCAATTAAGTATGTAATCGGATCATCAAACTTATTAACACAATCACAGCAACAACAACAACAACAACAACAACAACAACAATAAGAATAATAATGATAATAAATAGTGAACGAAGATAATGAGAATTAGAAATCATTCATGTTAGATTAAATTGTTTTAATTGTATTTGAACGATCAAATAATATTAATACGAGAGAAATGTCGAAACTCAGAGATGTGTGTTTAAGAGATATGTCTACGAAAGAAAAAAAAAAAGAAAAGAAAAGAAAAGAAAAAAAAACAAAGGAAAGGAAAAAAGAGCATGGAAAAAAAAAATAAATCCGTCGAAACCCAACAACGTGCTTCACGATACGGCGTCAGGCTTGAGTCATCGTGTCTGCCGTATTTGTAAACCTCATCATCCCCACCCTACCCCCAATTCCCTATTCTAATACCTGTGTTCTCGCTTATTCTCTTTCTTTGCCAACATCCTTTATACCCTTCATCCTACATCCCTCTAAACCTCCTCATAATTCTACCCTTCTATCATATTTCTTTGATTTCTTTCAATCATTGTTAACATAGTTCGTTCTTATGTTCTTATATATATATATAGGAATAATTTATAATTTATATTTAATATTTAAGGAACATTATCCTTAAGATATGGAAATTAATAATTTTGTTATAAAAAAAAAAAAACAAGAAAAGAAAATTTAACGATAATATCCAATAATGGCCATAAATAATCTCTTAGTATACTGTAATAAATATAATTTATGTTAACGAATATTACATTATATCTTTAAATGCGAAGTAACTATTTTTTTTCTTTTATATATATATATATATATATATATATATATATATATATATATATATAAATTTAACAATATACTAGCTAATAAAATTACATATATAATTTATTTTTTTGCAAATATCAATCATTAGATTTGAACAAATTTTTTTTCTCTCTTTTTTGTTTGTTTTTTTTTTTTTTTTAATAAAATATTAACAAATCATTATTATCTAAATCTTGTAAACTTTTAATATACACCTGTGTTAACATTATAAATACGAAACAACATATTGAGAAATTCTGACGTATGAGCAAGAAAAAAAAAAAAAAACAAACAAAAATTAAGAAGAAAAAAAATGTGATATCTTGTAATATAAATAAAAAAAGAAAATTTTTTTCGAACTATTCCTACAATAAATAAATAGAAAAAGGATTGAACAATAGTACTTTGAAAACAGTAGCACGTTCAAATCACTTCGATGTATATAATGATAATACCTTAAATTGCTTAAAAAATTTAAAGATATATTTCCATTGAATTCTCTTACATTCTCTCTCTCTCTCTCTCTTTTTTTCTATCGTTAAACAGGGTCATCATTGGACGATGTTAATCTCGTAAAGTATCGATCGAACGCGTGTATGCGTAGAACTCTACTAGACTAAGCTATCTAAAAGGTCGTGTGAAGTAAGTAAATATGTATATATAAATATGTACATTGTCGACATTTTATGACTGACACTGGTAATCCATTTTTACTGAGACATGTTAGTCTACGAACACGAACGTGTTTGTATATAAATACATATGACGATGTAGATGTTTCGTCAGGACACATATATGTATATATACGTATATATCTAAATAGATATTTGCAAGAGGAATGAATTATTATTTTTTGCCTTTTTCGATTAAATTCTATTTTAGATTTTCCTTTAAAAAAAAAAAAAAAAAAAAAAAGAAATCTCATCGTACGACTTAATACAACGAACCCTATGTACATATGTACGTGATATACGACGAGCCTATAATTATAAATGTAGCCTAATTGTAAGCCATTTATTTTTCTTTTACAAGACACGTATTCGTACATTTGAGTTATGTCATATTTTAAAAAATATTCTTTAATCCTTTTTATATTCTTTTTTATTTATTTAATTTTTTTTTTTTTTTCTTTTTTTTTTTTAATAGCAACGAGCACAAAAAAAGAAGATATATTTACGTATATGAATATCACGAGAGAAACAATATTTTGGTTTATGTGATTTAAAAAAATTTTAAGAACAGCGTGCTTCAGATGAAATATATCCTTTTTAATATAATTTGCCCTTGTAGAAAAATAATTTTTAAAATAATTCATAATCGAGTGTCGAAATATTTTCAAATCGGAATAAATATTATGACTTGGATCGAATTGTCGGTTCGTATGTAAAGTAAAAAAGAAAAAAAAAAAAAAATAAATAAAAAAGAAGAAGAAAGAAAATAAGAAAAAAAAAAGAAACAAAATAAAGAACACAACGTTTGAACGTTGAGACGGAGATAAAATTTTTTCATCGAATAAAAATAAATATTTTCGATTAATGTAGATCGGAAAATGTTAACTATTAAATCGAATCATAATGATTATACAAATCGTATACCAATGAACAAATATGTAAAAGGTTGTTTATTTGAACGACAAAACTAGAAGCGAAAGGATGTTGATTTTTGAATGAGTCCGCTCGTAAAAGAAATCTTTAACAAGCTTAGCTCGACGTAACATGGTCTAAGAAGAAACTCGTGGATAACTCCCTAACATTTCCCCCGAAGGTAGTTACATATACCGAGTGCCATAAAATATAATTAGTCGAAGAAGCACGTGTTACGTTTCGCCAGAGTACTTTTTCTTATGCTTTCAGCCGGCCATTACTGGAAATAGCATTTTTCCCTGACTGCTTTTTCGGCAAAGCCTTCTCTCGCCGCGGAATATCGTAACCCAAATTTTGAACGAACGAAATGTCTAAAAAAAATTTACATTCAAAAAAAATTTACGTACTAATTACGACTTTCAATGCGACAATTCGTAGAAACTATTATAAACAATCGAGTAATGACTTTTAAGTATCCCTTTTTTTATCCTCACTTTTATTTCTATTTACAAAATTATTCATCATTTTTTTTTTTTTTTTTATATAAGTTATTATGTAAATTAAGATATATTTGATTTTTTGAAAAAGAACAAAAGAGAACAAAAAAAGAAAGAAAGAAAAATGATGACATTATCTTTGATAGTTCAAAGTTTAAATTGAAACTCTCAGAAAATATGAAATCAAAAAAATTCGTTGACTTAATCGTAGTTGTGGGGATGTAAGACACCACTCAAAATCAATTTTGAGAGCTCAATTAAAAACAATTTGTCTATTGCATGATTCATGATTTTTTTTCTTTTTATAATAACAGAATCGAAAATTTCTAACCTACTGATTATTATTTCTCAGGGTTCAAAGAATATACAGTATTTTTTGTTCTTTTTTTTTTTTTTTTCTTTTTTTTCGTTAGAATCTTCAATTTCAAAAACTGTTTTTACCAATTCGACAAATAAATATGGTCTTTTTTCTAAATTATTAATAAAACGCGTAATGTGTTCTTACGATAGTCGAATGTGTACTAGGTAAGTATTATAATTATTGTAAGTGGAGCATCGATCGAAACAACTATGGCTCTATTTATTACATCCATTAATTAGTGCGGCTCTAATTATGCATTTCATTAAATATTCTTTAGTAATATAATCATACAACAGGACGATGCATTTTAAATGCAGGATGAACAGAGATAATTTAATATGAAATTAGATAATATTAAAAGTCAATTTATTATATTAATTATTATTTTTCCTTTTTTTTTTTTCACTGATTGTTACAAGCCAGGATTGTAGTTATACAATCTAATTAAAGAAAAAAAAAGAAAAGAAAAAAAAAAAATAAAATAAAATAAAATAAAATAAAATAAAATGAAATCATATAATTAGTCTAAAAAATCGATTAAGGAAGATCATTTATTTATAAAAATCATTTAAGAAATTTTCAATTCGTTTAAAGAAATATTTAACCCACCCCGTGTACGTACACACCTAATAAATGTTATTTATTAAATAAATGTCATTTATTAAATAAACAACAAGAAAATATATAAGTGTTCATATTTAAATGTTCCACACATTATTTATCTATATATACCGTTGCAATATTTATCTATATATCTCATGCATTTATGTGCAGTATACACGCAGGCATGCACTTTTGCATGTAAGTATCCGCTATTATATACGTTATATTAATTTACATTCTACCAAACACGTTTCGCAAATCTCCGGAGAGTTAAAAACACGCAGGATTAAATTAATCTTTTTTTTTTTTGTTCTCGAATAAGAAGTGTTCTAACGTGCGTGTTCTAACGGTCTGTGATAATATGTAAAATAGAGGAAAAAAAAATATCTTTTTCTTTTTTATAAATTAACAATGCTCAGTTTTTACTTTCAAGGTCATTATACGACAATTATTAATCATATCATTTGCAAATAAAAATTAACAATTAAAATAATGTGTATGATATACATACATATATATATATATATATATATAAACAAATAAAAAAAATTTTAATGCGTTGTCATATTTCATAAATTCCTACGAATTAATTTGTTTAATGAAAATAATATTATTATCTTTTCAATATTATTGAAAAGCATCATCCATCCGAATTGAGAGTTTTCCTCATCCAGTAAAAATATCGATTCGAGTAATACTCCGCTATACTCATTGTTTATACTTATCGCACTGGCTCGACTGGTCGTTGTATAGATGGAGCTGTGTTGAAAAAAAAATATAAAAGAAAAAATAAAAAAAAAAAAAGAAAATGAAAGAGAACAAAGTAGGAAATAATAAAATGAAATAAAAATGACAATAAAAATATATATACATATATATATATATATATATATATATATATATATATATATATATATATATACAAAAAAAGAAAGAAAGAAAGAAAGAAAAAAAAAATAAAGCAAATAAATAAAAAGAAGGAACACAGGAAGAGAGTGTAAAAGGTAAAGATAATGATAAAGGGTCAAAGGTCAATGCTTGCGACAAGGATAGTAGCCCGGCAGAATGCATCTTTCATGCATATAGATATAGATAGACTGAAAATAGTAGGCACACTAAGAAGAAAGACAAGGAGAAAGAAAGAGAAAGAGAGAAAGAAAGAGAAAGAGAAACGTATCGTACTCTGGTCGATGGAAAATACGTGTTTAGTTTCTTGTAGTCAAGTTAGTATGTATATGCGAACGAAAACCAAGTGAACATCGATGATGATGTTTTCTTTAAAAACAATACTACCTTCCCCCGCTGCCTACTTTCAATTATTACTCAACTCAATCAATCAATCCGAAAAAAATCGACGAATTCTATACTCGAGAATTGAGAAGTAATATATATTCGTTTCCTTTGAAAAAAAAAAAAAAAAAAAAAAAAAAAAAAAAAAAAAAAATCAATTAATCGAATACCCTATGTTACTCGTGTAAAGTATAATAAAATACAATCGATATTACCTTCAAATCGATTAAATCGACTTCACGCTTTACAGGTGCTAATAAATAACGAATCATATTAAATCGAATCCTATTTTATAAACAGAATATATAATACAAAGAGTTGGTTTCAGCTGAAAATTAAGAAATATGTTGTTGTATGAAAAAAAACAAAAAAAAAACAAAAACAAAAAAAAAAGAAGAAAGAAAAATGAATCGAATTGAATTCTATCGAACTGAATAAGCAGAGTATATCGATTGATTCAATGCTGATAATCAATGAGATAACAATTGATCGAATTAATTTCATAAATATAATCGTCTATTTCAAAATTTATAATCGTATAAATGATCGATCTTAATTAATAATCGATAAATACATTAATCGAGAAAGATCGATTAAAATTGATTTCATTTTATGAAACCAGAGTATAATGATCGACACGGTCGAAAGTATAGAATTACTTCTCATTCGATGAAATTCGACTAATCGAATTTCCACACTCTATAAGTAGAGTGTAATGATCTCTCTCTCTCTCTCTCTCTCTCTCTCTCTCTCTCTCTCTCTCTCTCTCGTGCTAACTAGACACACAAAGAAAGAAAGAAAGAAAAAGAGAGAGAGAGAGAGAGAGAGAGAAAGAGCAAGAGAGTTGTAGAGAATCGTAAAAGTCATTGGGTCTTTCCCCAAGTACATTTACATTTCCTCGACGAAAATAGTCTAGAATCGTGCAAACGTAAACTTTCAAGGCTAATGCCATTCATCGGTCTCCTTAATCGGCGGAGTCACGAAATCGAGCAATTCTTGAAATCTATTTTTATAAGGATCGTCTCCCTTCCTTATGGTCTCATCGTTGATATCGTTCGAGACGACGCTAATGTCGGATTATAGAGGAAGAAAAAAAAAAGAAGAAGAAAAAAAACGGAAAAAAGAAAAAGAAAAAAAGGAGAAAGAGAGAGAGAGAGGAGAAAGAGAAAAAAGAGAGGAAAAAAATGTAAAGAAAAAAAAGGGGGAGAAAAACTTTTCGAAGGATAAAAGCGATAACTATAGTTAAACGAAGCGCGATAATTATTCCCAATAGAAACGACTACGAAAGAATACCTTGGCTACTTGTCGGCACATCAATAGACAGATAAGTATATGTCTATGTTAAACTGATAATCGATCAACTTTATACTAGACTGGTATAGATGAAAGGCACAATCCAGCCTTTAATAGTAATATAACCTATAATAATAATAATAATAATAATAATAATAATAATAATAATAATAATAATAATAATAATAATAATAATGATAACAATAGTAATAATAATAATAATAATTTTTAAGTGTGATAACGCGAGAAGATAAATTGTTTTTTCCCTTTTCTTTTTCTTTTCTCTTCCTTTTCTTTTCCTTTTTTTTTTCATCCTTATTTCTTCCTTTTCTATCCACTCCGATCGTCCAACAAAAATCCCACATAAACAAAGTTTTATTTGGAATTAGAAGAACCCATTACTAGTTGTTATTCGTAGATAATAATACGGGACTAGAGTTAATTGGTAAAATCCACTATTCTACCTGTTCGTGTTGAGATAAGAAGAAAAGGTCGAGAGATATGACCTTATTGTAGAGGTAATACGTAGTAGAAAACTCCATAGACATTTTACACAGTGGATTGGTATATACAAGTCTATCTAACAATTTATCTAATGGCTTTTCTTCTTCTATAGTACCGACTTGATTCATAATTAATATATATATTATATATATATATATATATATATATATATATATATATATATATATAAATATAGGGTTTCATTCCAATGGAATTTTATTAATTATGAATCGGTCTGGTATAATGACTGACTATGAAAAAAAAAACAAAAAAAGAAAACAAAATTAAAAAATAAGAAGAAGAAGAAGAAGAAGAAAAACAAAAAAAGAAAATAATTGAAATTTTCATTCGTCTAATCCAGTAATATAATAATACCTCTTTTCTAAGTGCACCCTTAAGCGGTGGTGGCTGAGGTCCTCCGTTCTCCAGTAAAAGACTCTTGGTGCTACCACCCTTGACTCTTACGCTGCTCCATCTTTGACGCGGTACGTCGGTCATTTTGTCGGTTCTTTCGGCCTCTCTAAGAGATCCACCTTTAACGCGTAGGGCACCCAAGACCGTAGGTGCAACCGGTACCTCGAGTTGCCCCAAGAGATGCTCCGACATCGCTCGAGGGGACTTTATACAGGTCATCGTCGTTGGGGCGAGCGTGTTTGCCGATGATACCGACTTCACCAAAAGATCTTTACCTTCCTTAGTCCAAGAAGATAATTTTCTACCGAGCGACAAAGTCGTTGGAGCAGACGTTGCTTCTTGTTCGTTTAAAGGAAATATATCCCTTAGCTCGTTACGATCGTTTTCAAGTATTTCAACGACAGCCGTTGCCGATTTTAATATCGAGCAAGTAGCCGCAGCTGCTGCCGCCGCCGCCGCCGCAGTCGTTGCCGAGGCCGTAGAACCACTTTTACCAACTACTAACGACGAATGTTGTTGACGATGTTGTTGACGTTGTTGAAAGGAAGTCGAGGAAGTACTTGACATAGAACTACCAACGACTCTTCTTCGTGCACCAAATTTATTACTACCGATCCTACCTGTTGTAGTTCTGTTCCTACGAACGCTCAAACACGTTCTCGTACCCTCGATCAAAGCGTCCCTTTCTTCGGAAGACAATTCGCTTTCTTCCTGAAGATCCGATGACGTACTATCGCTAACTCTACCGACACCCCCGATTATTCCGAGATTAGTCGTCGAGTCCTTTCTTATCGAACACGTACCTATGACGTTCGATTCTTTACGAATCACGTCCGATGACGTACTACTCTCGCTAGGACGGCTTAAAAAACTTTGTATGTCTCTTTCGTAAGACGACGAACTTGTAGATATCGTTGCGGTATCAATGTTAAATAATCTCGCGTTGCCGTTAGTCGAGGCTGACTTTGACACAAGCGTTCTCTTCCGTGGCTGTTCGAATATTTCCACAGAAAAATTTCTTTCTCCTTCGCTTTCAACTCCACCTCGACCACTTCCAACGACACCTCCACGTCTTTCACCTTCTCCACTACCACCACCTCCTCCGCCTCCACCACCACCACCTCCTCCTCCTCCTCCTCCTCTTCCTCCTCCTGCTTTACCTCCACCTTCACCTTTACCACCACCACCTCCTCTTCCTCTTCGTCCTCCTCCTCCTCCTCCTCCTCCTCCTCCTCCTCCTCCTCGAGATCTATCTCGGAGCTTGGAACGATCTCGAGTCTGTTCTGAGGTGTCGCTGGAATCCGGTCCAACGTGTTGAGGACCCTCGTCTGAAATACTCGAATCCGGAATACTTGTGCTCTGTTGTTTATCCGACTTGAGCAATATATGCTTCCTTCTTATTATCACAGGAGGCGGTAGTCGATTCGTCGTTCTTTCACTCACGTCGAATTGATCTTTTACCAATCTCAGAGCTATTTGTTCCTCCCTCGACGACGATCCCGGAGGCTGGGATTTCGACAGTTTTTCCTTGAAGAGCTGAATTTTGGCGGAATTCCTTGATCACCGATTTATTTATTTATTTATTTATTTATTTACTTATTTATTTACTTATTTATTTATTTATCCTAGATACTCTTCTTTTCTCTTCGTTTCCCTTACTTTCTCGTTATAATTACGCCACTTAGGCGTAAAGATTAAAATCGACTTCAAATGTCGATTATATCACTCCGATTTATATAATAAATCTAAATCGAGCTTTGCGATGATTTTGAAAGACAATTGGGTAAATTTCTTGTCGAATAATTTCAACTGGTGTTTCTTTCTTATATATTCTTGATATATCCTTTTCTTCTTCTTTTATTTTTTATTTATTTATTTTTTCTTTTTTTTTTCTTTTTTTTTTTTTCTTTTCTTTTAATATCCTCTAACAATCAAAGACGATTATCGTTCCTTTAAGATTTTTATATTTTCCTTTTGATCTCTCTCTCTCTCTCTCTCTCTCTCTCTCTCTCTCTCTCTTTGTGTTTTCCTAATTGTGCAAATGATTACATTTATCAAACGTGTGCTTAATCCGCTTTTGTTCGCGAATTTCTCCCTTAAATTATTATTATTACTATTAATATTATTATTATTTTTAATATTATTATTAATTTTAATATTATTCTTATTATTCTTATTATTATTATTATTATTATTATTATTATTATTATTTTCTTTTTTTGTTCTGATTTTCTTTTTTTTTTCTTTCTTCTTTTTTTTTTCTTTTTTATCTTTTTCTTTTCTTTTTCTTTTAAATCGCTTTACCCTTTTTCTTCTCCCTCGCTTTGTGCTGCGAATAAATATTTCTTCACAATGGCTATCGCAAAACTTTATTACCGATAAATGATGAATATTAAACGTTAAACATTATACACTTATTTGCAATAATATAAGCAACTCTTCTTCTTTACTCGTGACTTAGTAGTTAACGTAGAATTTTAAATTTCATAAAAATCACACGGTGCCCCGTCTCTTCTTTCAACTTTTTCCCGCTCTTTTCTTTTCTCTTCCCGTTTCGTTTTCGCTTTTTAGCTTGAAACGAACCTTGAAAAAGTTCTTCGATCAATCGATTATACGTTATCAGTTAATTCATTTCTTTCGTTTCATAAAATATCGGTATAAAATGTAAAAGGGTCGTTGACTTAAACTTAATCTCCCAACGTTTCCTTTTTCTCCTTCTCTTTCTTTTTTTTTTTTCCTTTACTAATTCTTCTTCTTATTCTTCTTCTTTTATTTTTCTTTTCTTTTGTGAAATTGTTTGTTCTTCTTTCTCCGTTAACTTTCTCTTTCCTTCTTTTTTCTTTTTTTCTCTTCTTTTTCTTCTTCGTTCTCCCGTATACGCAACGAGACTCCAAGAGACCGGGGAGGTGGGGGCTCTCGTATTCGATTGATTCGTAATTTAGCAGTTAATTAGTAATAAATTTAATGGATGGAACACGACGACAGTCTCAGTTGGGAAAAAAAGTAACTTTCTGGATGTCAGTCTAAACGTCACAATTATTTTCTTGCGTTTGTTAACCTCCTCCCTTCTTAATTTATAATTATTCATATGCTTTTCGTCTCTTATCTTTTGCTTCTCTTTCTCTTTCTTTTTCTATTTATCTTTATCACTCTTTCTCTCTTTCTCTTTTTATCTCTGTCTCTCTCTCTCTCTCTCTCTCTCTCTCTCTTTATTTCCTCTTTAAAAATTTTTTTTCTCGAATATGTGCCTTCCTCTCTCTTCTCCGTCCCACATATGCTCCGTACCCACCCCTATTACTCTTCCTTCCTCTTCCTTTATCGCGCTGCTTTAACGGAAATATTGCGCAATGCGCAAGAACGGTTACGAGAGAAGCGAGTAGGATCGTGCGACCTCTCTTTTCTTCCTCTCTCTCTCCTTCTCTCTCTCCCTCTCTCTCTCTCTCTCTCTCTCTCTCTGTCACTCTCACTCTCTCGTACTCTCGCCCACTCTTTCCTCCCTCTCGCGAATCTTGACGAAATAACAAGATAGCAAAAAAAAAAGGGGGAGGCAGGCGTTCGTTACACTGATAGCGAGAGGCAGCTAGCTTGGGGATGGGGGATGAGAGGTGGGAGGTTGGTTAAGCTAGTGGATGGGTGGTTGTATGATTAAATTTGCAAGACACGAGACAATGTACGAGACGATAAGAGACAACGAAAACAGTGTAAGGTATGAAAAAAAAAGAAAAAAAAAAACGCGAGAGAGACGTAGAGTCAGACTGAAGAGAAGAAAGAGTGGGAGGAAAAATTGAGGGAGGATATTTGTCAACGGGATCGACAACGTAAGACAATAGATTATTATTGACAAATTCGAAATAAATATGAACGGATCAATCTCGGATATTCTTCTATTCGACAATTAATTTTGTTCTTCGTTCTTTCCACTTTTTCTTTTTTTTTCTTTTTTTCTTTTTTCCTTTCAATTATTTAAATTATAAAAAAAAAAGAAGGAAAGATGAAAAAATCCATAAACTCGTTACCATTGAATCTTTCGAATGTAAATGCATACAATTTATATATATATATATATATGTATATATGTTTGGCACGATCTAATACTAAAATAATAATCTTCGATCGATGCACAATTTGTTTCCCGATCGTATATCATTTTCTTGTACCCTCATATCTTAAAAGATAACGAACAAACCTCTCTCTCTCTCTCTTTCTCTCTCTCTCTCTCACTCTCTCTCTCTCTCTCTCTCTCTCTTTCTTTTTTTTTTCTATGTAAATGGTGTAGAACGAACGAGTTAGTGAATAAACATACGAGTGAGTATATTTGAAAGAGAGATAAAAAGAGAGCGAGAGAGACAGTGTATGTTTGTGATCGAGAGAGAGAGAGAGAGAGAGAGAGAGCAAGTGAATGAGAGAGAGAGAGAGAGAGAAAGAGAGAGAGAGAGTGAAAGAGAACGACAAGGAAGTGGGGTGGTGGGCAGATAAGGAGGGAGGCAGGGAGAATCGAGACGAGAGGACACGCGTACTTTCGGTCAATTACAAATCTTATTGGACGAGATTGAACGAGAAGAAACGTTCTATTTTCTTTTCTCCCTTTTCTTTCATCGAAACTACAATCGCATTCTTTCTTTCTCTCTCTCTCTCCCTCTCTCTCCCTCTCTCTCTCTCTCCTTCTCTCCTTCTCTCTCTCTCTCTCTCTTTGTCACTTTTCTTCGGTTTTTCTTTCTTTCTTTCTTTCGTTTTCCTTCCTTGCTTTTTCTTTCTTTCTTCCTTTCTTTCTTTCTTTCTTTCTTTCTTTCTTGCAAACACAAAATTTAATTCCTTCTTTAGCGTTCAATAGAACGACGTAACTTTATCGTTACTCCAAAATGTCCATATCACTCTAGCTCGCAAAGCATCCATTTCGTGAATGAGCACTCTTCTTTTTTCTTTTGATTATGATTATTTAAATTGTTTTATATGTATATATAATATATATATATATATAGAAATATATATATATATATTTCTCTTTTTTGTTAAAATAGAGAACGAACGATCGTATTTACGATCAATGATCTTGAATTTATCCAATACATACGACGTATTATATATGTATTTCGTTCGGACTCCAATATCCGATATTATAATTTTCGACGTATAAGACGAGTTGATATTTTCGAGAAATAATAAACGATGATAATTTGCACTATACTATTAAAAAACACCAATTTCCGCGAGTTCAACGATCCACTATGGTAATAATAATTGGACGGACGATGGTTCGAAGGAACACAAAGGGCCGACGACGACGAGGACAAGACCGAGGACGCTCGGCGACGAGTCCATGTACGTGTTGTGTTGTCGTTTTTACTTAACGTAAAACACTTATATTAAACCCCTTATCATTCCCCGATCCCCTTTCCGAATTATTATAACGATTATATTATGTTGTTCTTCCTTTTAATCTCGCGCAAACGTATAAAATGAATAAACACGTATAATAATAATGTTTTATCTTTCTTTCACACTTGTCCTCTTCAAAATGTATGTATATATAATCCAGATATGGCGTAATTATGCCATATAATTAGATTTTTATCCACGTTGGTTAATTATCTTCTCTTCATATTTTATTCGTGATTACGTACGTGCGTCATGAATATCGTCGTAGCTTCTTCTCACCTTGAGCGAAACAGGAAAAAAAGAGAGCTCATGAGAGAAAGAGAAATCGATGTAGCTCTGCTGACGACGACGACGACGACGACGACGACGACGACGACAAAGACGAGAAAAACGAATGAACGAACGAACGTATGTACGTACGTAACTACGTATGTAAAATCGCGGGAGAATAGTAAATAACTGGTACAAGTGGTGTATGTACGTGTAAAAGAGCGCACTATCGACACTGGCCACGCGAGTCTCGGGGTGCGTCCATCGGTCTGGATCGTTGCGGATGCTTCGCCGGGCGAGACATTACCTCTCACTCTCTCACACTCTCTCACATTGTCTCTCTCTCTCTCTCTCTCTCTCTCACTCCTCTCTCTCTCTCTCTCTCTCTCTCTTCTGTATAAGTGTGTGTATATCGCTCGCTCACGCGCTCATTCGCTCTTAGTCGAATATTTTCGATGATCCTCTCTTTCTCTCTCTCTCTCTCTCTCTCTTTGAAGTGATACACAGAGCGTAAGAGACACGACCGTACACAGGATTTAGAACACGCGATATGAAGAAGGCCGAACAATGAAGAAAGAAAAAACTTCGTGAAAAATTGAAGAAATTCGATTTTCTTTTCTCATTCCAACTTTTTTTTCCCCTTCTCACACTATTCTCTCTCACTCTGTCTCTCTCTCTCTCTCTCTCTCTCTCTCTTTCCCTTTCCCTCTCTCTCTCTCTCTCTTTAAATTGGTCGAAGCGCGCGCGAAAAGACGCGTCCTTCCGGTCGTTTCTCACTGTGCTTGCTTGCTACTACTCTTCTCTCTCTTTCTCTCTCTCTCTCTCCCTATTTCTTCCCCTCTCTCTTTCTCTCTCTCTCTCTCTCTCTCTCTATTTCTTCCCCTCTCCTTCGTCTTGGCGTTTCTCGATACGCGCGCCTCGGCGGTAGTAGCGGGACCAGAAACGCGCACCGTCCTCGACGACGCCAACAACGAGGATAAAAACGACGAGGACAACGAGGACGACGATGACAAACAAAAACAACGAAGACGACGATAAAGATTAAAACGACGACGACGACGACGACGACGACGACGATGACGACGAACAAAGACAACAACGAAGACGACGATGACGATGACGACGACAACAGGCAACGGCAACGACGATGACGGCGATGACGGCGATGACGGCGATGGCGACGACGACGACGACGACGACGACGACGACGGCGACGACGCCGACGACGACCCACCTGTACTGGTTTCTGTTCTTATTGATTCGGCGCGTACGCGCAAGTCTTCTATTCTGCGCCTGCGACGCTACGAAAGGCAACGCGTCCGAACCGACGACCGCCAATCGTCGACGACGACGGAGACGTCCCGCGGAATTTAACGCAACCCAAATGCAATCAAAATATTACATAGGTTTTTTAAATAACTATGTTTCGAAATTAAACATATCAGTTGGCATTTACGTTACCAGGAAGACGAAAACGACGACGGAAATGACGAAGATTAGGACGATGAGAATGAGGATAATGAGAATGAGGATAAGGACGACGACGACGACGACGACGACGACGACGACGACGACGACGTACAGTCTGTTTGAACGACGCCTGGCGTCGCTCTGTCGGCCAAACCACCACCCATCATAGCATCCCTCTCTGTCGTCCGACTTTCGTCGCCCCCGTATTTTCCCCGAGGCCGCGACCTACATTCCAACTATATCAACCTTCTCTCTCTCTCTCTCCTTCTTTTCGCCCCCCCCTTCGCTTGCTCTCTTTTTCTATTTCTAGTTATAATAATTTCAACTTTCTACGCATTAACTATTCTTATTTTGCAATTTATTTATCGAAGTTATCGTATCCTTACTTTTCTTTTCATTATCTCGTTAATATCCCTATTATATTTTTGAATAATAAAAGTATCTAATTCTCTCTCTCTCTCTCTCTCTCTCTCTCCCCCTCTTTCTATCATCAGTTAATTTCGTCGTTGTAAGTCTATCTTGATATTTAAAATTTTTTTATTAGTTTTATTATCGTCATTTAGTTATTTATTATATTCTTACTTTTCTTTATTGTTTCT
>NC_062188.1:3952007-3954507 GCF_912470025.1 Vespa velutina
AAGATATCAAAAGATTTTTATTCAATCGATCTACATCTATACTATATACGTATACATACATACATACATACATACATATATATATTTAAATGTAGAGTGAGTGAATAGAATTATTATACCGCCTAAAATATCTTCGTTATTTTTGATTTTATATGAAGAAAAAAACAAAAAAATATTGAAAACAAAAATTGCACATCATTTCAACAGGGAGGGTACACTTGACGTTGGAAAGGATTTTTTCTGAAAAGTTATTTCTTTTCTTTTCTTTTTTTTTTTTTTTTGTTTTTACGAGAGGTCATCGGTATTTTTTTTTAGATGGAACACGACGAATGTCCTTTTTCCTTTTTTGATTAATCGATTCCTCGTATAAGTGCGAATATATAAAAAAAAAAAAGAAGAAAAAGAATATGATTATTAGAGCTAAAGTTACGGAAAAATTTTGACGAGAGATATTTCTGTAAAAATATCTGATGATGCACGCAAATCAAACAAGACGTATCATTTTTCTTTTCTCTTTTTTTTTTTTCTTTTCATTGCAATTAAAAGAAATAAAAAAATGTGCGAGAGAAGAGACATATCTAGTTAACTGATCTCATTTTTCAACATTGTTTACTCCGATACTTTTCTTTTTCTTTTCCATTAACACAAAATGACACGTGAAATCGACTCGTATTACATAAAAAAAAAAAAGAGAAAAAGAAAAAAAGAAAAAATGAAAAAAAAAACAAACAAAATTACCGATGACCTTGACATTTCGCGTGTGGGAGAAAAAAAAACAAAAGCAGAAAAAAAAAGAAAAAAAGAGAAAAAGAAAGAAACAAAATAAATAAAATGAAGGAAATTAATGACCTTGAGCAAAAATTCTTTTCATTGTCAGATAGGTACCATGTCGAAATGGTGCAACTTTGTTCTCAACATTTTTCTTTTCTTCTTTTTTTTTTTTTTTTTTTTTCTTCATGAAACAAACTAACGAAGATAATCGAAGTGATAATAGTTACTGACTCACCGGCATATATGTATATATATATATATATATATATAATTGTGTATGTATATATATATATATATATATATATATATGTATGTATATATGTATGTATATGTATATTATCAAAATGATCGCGTAATTCGAGCTCCATCCAATTTTCCCGTGAAACATCAAGCGATCTGATTCGTTCGTAAAGACCGGAGAGAGTCGGACTGCGGACTAACGTTCGAGGAGGAAGCGCATTATGTTGAAGGCGCGTCAAGAGAGAGAGAGAGAGAGAGAGAGAGAGAGAGAGAGAGAGAGAGAGAGAGAGAGAGAGAGAGAGAGAGAGAGAGAGAGAGAGAGATATAGATAGATAGATAGAGAAAGAGATAGACATTCGTGTGTAATAGAGAGAACAAGAAAGAAAGTACATACATATAACCGCACGTGAGGAAGAGGGAGGGAGGGAGGGGGGGGGGGAGAGAGAGAGAGAGAACGAAGTCCATAGGTTATGTTACGACGCCGAACGACGCAAGGACGTAGCTCATTGATCACTTTGTAACTATGACCTTCGTCAGTTATGTAGAAACGGAGTTACACATAAATCGACTGCGTGAAAGTATATTGATTTGAAATATACTTTTGAAATATATATATATATATATATATATATATATATATATATATGTATATTGCAAAAAAATTATTGGAAACAAAAACAAACAAATAAATAAATAAATAAATAAATAAATAAATTCAATTTCGTTGAAATTTTTTTAAAACTATATATCTGAAATGAATAGAACAAAATTAATATCAATCATATGATATTATAACGAAATAATAATGACAATGTAATAAACTTTCGATAAGTTCAATGGAATGAGAAATTGAACGTTTTTCTGTTTTTTTTTTCCTTCTGTCCTTCAAAAAAAAAAAAAAAAAAAGAAAAAAAGAAAAGAAAAGAAGAAAAAAAATTAGTCTGAAATTAAAGAAACAAAATTAAAAAAATCAACGAAGCTAAATTTAATAAGGTAATAATGATGACGATGACGTAATAATTTTTGAATAAGATTGATAAAAAAAAAAAAAAAAAAAAAAAAAAAAAAAAAAGAAAAAAAGAAAAAAGAGAAAAAAAGAGAGCGTCTTTTTAAAAATCTATATCTTTCGTCTTTATTTTATTACCTTATCTTCTCTTAATACTTCTATAATATCACACTTATGTTACTATTTAATATCACTTTTAATTAATACTTCGTTGTAATATTCATCAAAAAAAAAAAAAAAAAAAAAAGAAAAAACAAAAAACAAAAAGAAAAAAATTCCTCTCTCTCTCTCTCTCTCTCTCTCTCTTTTTCTTTTTATTATTATAATTAGAAAGGCTTAAGCCAAGTCGGTTGTCGTCGTAATCGTCATAATCGTCATAATCGTCATAATCGTCATAATCGTCATAATCGTCGTCGTCGTCGTCGTCGTCGTCATTAGTTGATGGATAAAACGTAGCAATTAAAGTCCAGCTTCGCTACTTAT
>NC_062188.1:3959507-4007007 GCF_912470025.1 Vespa velutina
AACGCAAAAAAAAAGAAAAAAAAAAAAAAAGAAAAAAAGAAAAAAGATAAGAAAAAAAAAAAGAGGAACAAAAAATTGTTGTGCGGCCGTGTGTCTACTATCGGTTATCGATACTAATGTTTTGACTATGTTTCGGTTCGTTTAACAAGAACGACGTTCTTCTATCGTTCGAACGTTAACACCATCGACTAAACGTTTTAAAACAAGAATTTTTTGATACATCTGTGGATGATGGCAAATACACAAACACACACATACACACGCGTATATATATATATATATCCTGTTTGATGTAACCAATTTGAAAAAAAATATATATATGTATATTATATGATATATAAAATATATTTTAAGATATTGATATATATAAATATATGTATGTATATGTATGTATATATATATATATATATATATATATATATATATATGTATATTTATACAAACTGAGATGGATATATCCGAGGAAATATCTTGCATCTACTTATAAGTTATAAGAAAGTTTAATAAAGGAAAATTCGTACGGCCTTAAATTATCTATGAATTCAAAATATGAAAATAATTTTTCTCTTTTTTTTTTTCTATTTTTTCTTTTTTTTTTTTTTTTATCTCTTGATCCCTTCGACATATAAATACAAAGAACTATATTGGTTATTCTAAATTGATACCCATAATTGTTTCTTTTATTTGCATAATTTATATAGTAAAGTAATGATATATTTGCAATTAGAAATTATATTTGATAAAAGATTACAACTGTGCATCGTTTAAAAAATAATCGTTATATTGATTAATGTATTTTTATTTCAGCGTAATTCTTATATCGTAATATACAAATTCATTATTTGTTAATTAATCAATCAATCGTTCGTGTATTTGAAAGCTTCGAAGATCAACGATTTCGTTCGACGTAATCGTTATTAAAAATGTTTTTTTACTTTTATATGTAAATATATATATATATATATATATAGCCTCATTATTATTATTTTTCAAATTCTGATATGAAAATAATCGACTACGTGCATTAAAACTTAACATATCAACTTAAAATTCCCTTTGAAACGATTCATAAAATAATAATTTGGATATTTCTATCATGAACATGAGATATTCATTGAAAATAATTGGAGTTATATAAACATGTAAAGAAAAAAAAAAAAAAAGAAATAAATAAATAAAAACAAAAAATTCAATTGACCCTTCTAATACAATAGTAAAGATAAGAAAAAAGAAAAAAAAGATTTTTACGTGCCATGACCTCTCAACTGATTCATAGCCAAACAAATTTCCCTTATTAAATCTTTTTCTTTACAGCTTCATTTTAATCAGTCGTCGTGAGATATTTACTACACATTTAGTACACATCTACGAATGGAAATCGTAAATATGGATTATATGTGTACAGATGTATTCATACATACATACATACATACATATGTATATATATATATTCCGAAGGCACGAAACGCGAAAATTGTTTAAAGATGGTACCTCACTTTAAGGAAAGGTATCGAGTGAGACTCACTTGAAAAGCTCTCTTCATCCTTTACCCCCAACCCCACTCTTTCCCTTTTTAGATGACAGGAATGACAAGACGGGAGAGAAAGAGAAAGAGAGAGAGAGAGAGAGAGAGAGAGAGAGAGAGAGAGAAAGTTCACAGGGCATGTCGATATTTGAACTTTTATGAAAACCTTATAGAACGAACCCTCCCAAAATTTAAATAAATGCAAAAAATATTAATAAAGGTAATCATTTAATCAGATTCTTTTTTTCTTTTTTTATAGTCGTGTAAGAATTTTTCCCTTATACGAGATATGCGGAGTAAATAAGTATATATACACACACACACACACACACATATATATATAACGTATAGATAATCTCGCGTAAAGTGGTCGAAAAGTTTTTAGATGAGTCAAAAGTTCTTTAAGTGAATTAAAAAAAATCAATTACTCTCTTTTCTAGAGACTTTTACAGGACGAATTTTTTCTTATCTTTTTTCTTTTTTTTTTTCTTTTCTTTTCTAATTGTAAAGTTACAAGCTTTGCAATATTTCTTATGTAATATATAAAGAAAAAGAAAAGATAATTAAGTTTAGAAAGTGTCGATAAAAGAGCAATTGATTTTTCAAATTATTTAAGAATTTCTAGATCATCCTAGATCATCCCGTATATATCGTGTAGAATAATATCGATGAAATAAATAAAATTACATATTATATATATATATATATATATATATATATATATATATGTATATGAAAAATTTATATATAAATATAAAGATATTATTGAATTATATATAATGAAATGATACTACTGCTTCGCCATAAAATGCATCAATAATCTAAAAATCTAGGAAACGTATAATTCTCGGTACGTTTTAAAAGAATTCGAAGCCATACTTGAATTCTCTTGAGACTGCGGCAGAGCCTGAATGGCGCCAGTCAGGGCCGTCTTAATGTTATTCGCAATGAAATGTTGAAAGAAACAATACTAATTATTCTCAATCGTTCTTTTATCGTTTAAATTTCAACGAATTTTTTTATCATTTTTTAACGATCGAACAATAAGACCGCGATAAAAGGGACAATGTCGATGATAAATTCCACGTTAAAGGTAGACATTATAAAGATAAAAATATTTTTAAATGTATATATATTTTATATATATATATATATATATATATATATATATATGCACGTATATTTATAAGTCTCTGCCATTAAAAAAAATCAAGTTCTTCGATCAAACTTTGAAGGCAATTCATCGACTCTCGTATTATATATACGTCATATTTTATCAAAACACGTCGAAGAAAAAATATAAGAGTTACATCCTTGTCTGTTTTGCATTAAAATTTTTCTTTTTATATTTAAAGAGACAATAAAAGCGATGTTACGATAAAAATTGGCGTTCCTTACCTGTGCAACTTTTTCACCCATATTTGGCGTATGCATGGCTCCTTGAAAATATTTCGCCGAGCCGTTGTCCTGCAGAGAGAACTAAAAATTATAAATAAAAGACAACGATAAATTTTCTTTATTATTGTTCATTGGTACGACATATATAGATACATATATATATATATATATATATATATATATATATATATATGTGTATTATTATTAAAATGTATATATAATTAAATATTATACACACACACACACACACACACATATATATATATATATATTTCATATCAAATTTATATGTACATACATGCATGTATGTGTATATATATATATATGATTTAATAATAAACATTATCTTACTTTGTGTTTGATAGAATCCGGGCCCATTTGGCTGAGAGAAGGTGATTTTCGATCCTTGGACGTTCTCCATTTTTGTAGATCGCTCTCAGAAGCAACACCCGGGAAGATTTTCGAATGTTTCGCTGCTAAAAGAGGAAACGTCAATGTTATCCATCATCGTTTTTAAAAATCGTTTAATTTTACATATATACATATACATATATACATATATATATATATATATATATATGCATATGTGTGTGTGTATGTATATGTATATAGATATAGATATATATATCTCGTAATAAAACGTATGTTATTCTAAAACTCTAGAGGTGCGAAATACAGGCTCGATCAAATTCATAACGCTTCAATAATGATAATAAACGTTTTCGTATACGACTCGCTTCAAGGACATAATATTAAACTTCTAAAAGAAAAGAAAAGAAAAAAAAAAAAAAAAAAAGAAAAAAAAATGATACATTCGCCGATATCCTTTTATTCTCTCTATAAAAATATCACAAATGAATTTTTATTTACTAAACTTTTTATTAATTACGTCGCATATCAAATATCGTCACATAAATATATTTTTGATCGAAAGATTAAAAAAAAAAAAAGGAAAAAAAAAAACAGGGGAAAAAATAACGAATGGTTGGATTTTTTTTTTTTTGGTTTTTCTTCTTCTTTTTTTTTTCTTTCTTTCTTTCTTTCTTTCTATTTTTATTATATGTATACACAAATGTATGTGTTACGATACTGCTGCTCTTACGTTACCCATCAAACTAATCTAAAATAATAAATTACGATGATTACGTACATGTATAATAAAGCACATAAATAGATCGTACGAATCGTAGCACTAGAAGACAAAAAGAAAACAAAAAGAAAAAGAAAAAAAGAAAAGAGAAAAAAAGACAAAAAGAAAGAAAATAAAAAAAAGAAACTGCAAAAAAGAAAAGTGACGTCGAATAATAATCAATAAATGAATTATATTTTACGGCCAATCTAATCGCGCGTAATTCGATCAAAAACGAAAATGTAATAGTTCTCATATAACACAATATTGAATTACAACATACTAATAAGTGATACGAGACTAAATGGTGATAAACATTTGAATATCTACGATCGATGTGAATAAATAAATAAATAAATAAAGATTCAAAAAAAAAACCGAGCCTATATCTCGATCTAAAAGCGGTTAATAATAGTGTGTCAGTAAATGAGTTAATCAATCGGCACTATAGAAGCTGCAAACCTGTGAAAGAAAGAACATGTTCGACAAAAATCGTTGTGAATAATCATTTTTTTATTTTTTTTTTATTTTCTCTTGTTTCTTTTTTTTTTCAATGTTTTATTAATTTTTCTATTCATTCTAATTTGTTTATTTCTTGTTTTTCTTTTTCTTTTTTTTCTTTTTTTTTTATCAAGATGGTAAGATGCGATAACCTCTACGATAAGTATATGTATGTGTATATACATATATATATATATATACACATATATTATATATATAAATAAATAAATATATATATATATATATACATACATATATACGTATATATATACACATACAAATATACACACACATATCCATATATATATATATATATATATATATATGAATATATGAATATATATATATGTATATATATATGTATGTATATGTCAAATTCTCGTAGATACTTAATCGATGTATGTGGATATTATCGATGATGGTTTGTACAATGATTATATTATGGTGGTTATAATCGATTTCGCACTATGTTTCTAACGCACGTCACGTTATTGGGAACATATATAAATATATATATATATATATATATATATATATATATATATATATATATATATGTTTATATCATTGGGGATTGTTAACTTATATTATTCGAATAAAATCCGTAAGAAATGCATCGTTGAAATGAGCTAAAAGTATTTCGGCCGGTAATCCTCCGTCTTGAAAATACAAATTTGAATCTCTCGACCAGCCGAACGTTTTTCTTTTTTCTTTTCTTTGTTTTCTTTTTTTTTTTTGTTCTTTTTTCTTGTTTTTCATCATTTCCTTTTTTTTCCTTTTTTTCTTTTTTCTTATCTCTGAATAAAATCAATTGAAATTATGACGAAATCCCGATAAATACGATATTACGGAAGAAATTCGTAAGCGTTCGTTCGACGAAAATGACGAAATTAATTTATTTACTTTGCGTTCGTTCATAAATACATCCGTACAAATATATCCTACGACTGTTGAAAGTTACAAGAATGTTTGTATAAGAGAATTATTGCACATTACTGTGTCAATCGTAGAGTCAGTTGCAAAAAGAAAAAAGAGAGAAAAGAGAAATAAATGAAAAATAATTCATTTAGATATTTCACGTTTTATTTGTATCGAAAAAAGAAAAAAAGGAAAGAAAGAAAAAAGAAAAAAAAAGAAGAAGAAAAGGAAAAAAAAATCGTCCAATTTGATAACGCATAAGCCCTATAATGAAACTTTTAAACTTATTGGGGAAACAAAAACGAAGAAAAAAGAAAGCAAGATAGGAAGAAAAGAAAAGAAAAGAGAAAAATTAAAATGAAAAATTTTAATTAAAGATATATAAATCGATGATACCGTACTAAAATATTAATTTACAAGATGATGTTGTATTTTTAACAATCTTGTGTTCCAATAAACGGAAAGTTACGTAGAATGCTGTCAGGATTATCACGCGGAGGGATTATTAATCGAACACGACTGCAGATTATTATTGTCCATGCGTGATCAAAATTGAACGAAAAATGTTCCTATCGTAGAAATGAAATGTCAAGGAACAACATGGTATTATTAATCCTTTTCGTTTTTTTTTCTTTTTTATTGAAAAAAGAAAGAGAAAGAAAGAAAAACAAAAAAAAAAAAAAGAAATACTCTCCGAATACGTCAATTTTTATCAATGCCAATAAATACATACGTAAATCCATTAACAAAATTCTTTGATAATTTCGAAATTTCAGTTGAAAGATATTTCCGATATTACGAACGTAAACTCCTCGTATATTTTTTTTTTTTTATTCTTGATCAATAACATCGCAAATAGATTGAATGTTTTGTCATCGATGAATGTAAATGATCGATATATAAATATATATATATATATATATATATATATGTATATATATATAAAAGCATTTTAAAATCAGCAGTGTTGGTGCGCAAACGTGGCTGGCCGAGCAAGGCTACGGTGTGCTCGTTTGATAATAATATATATAATAGTATATATAATACGGTTTAATAATATCGGCAAAGTGGGCACTCCTGTCGGATTAAAATGAGAATTTCATGTAAGTAATAAGTAGAATAATAATAATAATAGTAGTAGTAGTAGTAGTAGTAGTAGTAGTAGTAGTAGTAGTAATAGTAGTAGTAGTAGTAGATGGTGAGCAATAAAAACAGGCCTATGAAAGCTCGATCGGACAACGAGTAACGTTATCTCTTGAAAGCTCATGACAGAAAAAAAGGAAGCCTCAAGCGGTTGGTAAGTTATAAAATAGGGGTGCAAACTCGCCGGCTCGGCTCGGTCGGTTAAATGAAAACCAAGATGGAGCAGATAGTCCTGCCCCTTCCTGTTTTACCTTCGGTGAGGTTATCGACTGTTGCTGGCCTTCGCTCGAGGGTGACGTGTTCGCTACCTCTGCCTGCTACTAAAATAGTTTATCCGATGTTTGACTTTTGATTTTGACAATATGTACGTTTATATACTGAAGTAGAAGAAGAAGAAGTAGAAGAAGAAGCAGAAGAAGAAGAAGAAGAAGAAGAAACAGAAGAAGAAGAAAAAGAAGAAGGAGGAGGAAGAAGAAGAAGAAGAAGAAGAAGAAGAAGAAGAAGAAGATAAAGAAGATGCAATAGAAGAGGGAGATGGAGTAGAGGGTTGATTCGTTGCTTGGTTTATTGATTGATCGATTGTTTTTCTGACTGGGAAATTTTTTGCGTTTTGTTTTCATCTTTTTTGTTTTTTTTTTTTTCTTTTTTGTTTTTTCTTTTCCTTTTTTTCTTTTTTTTTTTTTTTTATCATTCTGACATAGGGCGAAGATATAAAGAGATAAAGAGAAAGGGGAGAAAGACGGACGAGTGGAGTAAAGTTTTTAATTAAAAAACAAAGAAAAGGAGAAGAGAGAGAGAGAGAGAGAGAGAGAGAGAGAGAAAGAGAGAGAAAAATATTCACGATTTAAAATCTGTAAACGCAAGAAGGATAATACAGAACGATCGAACGATTTACGCGTAGGGAAAAGAAAAAAAAAAAAAGAAAAAGGAACGAGAAGGATTTCGAAGAAGGGTGGGTGGGGAGGGGGTTGGCTGGGGAAAGAGAGAAAAGAAGAAGAGAAGAGAAACGATTTTCTCGTTTTCACGATGATCGATTTTTGTACGCGGCTGTTCTTATATTTTTTTCTTTTTTCCTTTTCTTCTTTACAGCACTCGTTCCAGCTTCGGCGGGTTATTTGAATTCGAGCCGGGCATTTATCCGACCTCTCTTTTACCATCTTACACAACATTCGATAACAATCCTTCGATGGTTCTTTTTTTTTCTTTTTTTTTCTTTTTTCTTCCTTTTTTTTTTCTTTTTTTCTTTTTTTTTTTCCTTCTTGAAAAACATACAAAATGGCAAAATACAATTACAGATTATACGACATTCAAAGGCAAAAGGTCACGCTAACCGTCAACACTTGTGTCATAAAAAAGATAGCATGCGATAATATTAACATATGTATATGATAGCCAAGTTAACGGGTAACTCTGTATAATATATATACATATTCTTATTCGATGTACTACATACAACATAAAAAAAAAAAAAAAAAAAAAAAAAAAAAAAATCATTATATCGTCCTTTGTGGAAGACGACAAGTTGATGAAAATAAAATTGTCATCTTCCTCGGCAATTTCGACGATCGTTCTCATCTGATTACAATTGACATTCACACGATTATATCGTATGAAATAAAAATTTAGATAAACAAAGTCTAGAGGAAGAGGGAGGGGGGGGGGAGAGAGAGAGAGAGAGAGTGAGAGAGAAACACGCAAAAAAGAAAAAAGAAGGTAAAGATAATAGACAAAAGTAACGAGAAAGAGAAAGAAAAAGAAAAGAAAAAAGAAAAGAACAAGAATTAAAATCTTTTTATGTAAAGCGAAAGTAACAAAAAAAAAAAAAAAAAAAAAGAAAAAAAAACAAGAAAAAAAAAAACAAAAAAAAAAGAAGAATAGGAAGAGAAAGAGGAAAGAAAGAGAAAACAAATTATTAAAGAAAAAAGGATATTGATAAAAATTGATTACATAACTTTACTACAGAGAAGCACAGTTATATAGAGATAGTGGACATAGAAGGGGTTGGGAGGGATGAGGGTGAAGGAGAAGAAAGGAATATATATATATATATATATATATGTATTCACAACGAGTTAACTCGATGTATGTATGTATGTATGTATGTATACATGTATGTACAGATATATCGGGAATGGTTTAATGGGAAAATATTTTTTATGGTGTACTCCCGAAGAAGTAATCTGCCTGTTCATGCTCGGCCCAGTCCCTGTGTCTCTTCTCGGTATCTGGCAGATATCGATCGAGTCGCGGAACTAGAATTCCATGGCGTCAAGAAGTCTTGCGAACGAGCGGATAGAGAAGCGATACGAATGAATAGCGATATTTACCAGAATATACATTATCATTATCATCATCATCATCATCATCAACATCATCATCATCATCATTATTATTATTATTATTATTATTATTATTATTATTATTATTATTATTATTATTATTATTATTATTATTATTATCTGCTAAAGAGTAAAATATAGAATAATAACGCAATTGTCATTGGAAGCTTATGCTAATGTCAAGAGACAAGTAAAAGTAAGTACACATGAGTACTTACTTAAGAACGAGCTACGATAAATCCGGGAAAAGAAATAGAAAAAAGAGATAGTAATAGAGTCGGAGAATTATATAGATATATAATATATAGATAGATAGGTAGATAGATAGAATGAGAGAGTGAGAGAGAGAGAGAGAGAGAGAGAGGGAGAAAGAGAAAGAGAGAGAGAAAGAGAAAGAGAGAGAGAAAGAGAGAGAGAGAGAGAGAGAGAGTGAGAGTGAGAGAGAGAGAGAGACAGAAGGAAAGATAACATAAGATCTCAGTTAAAATTTACTTACAAACGCTGCAGGTTAGGCTGCGACATGGCGCCCTCGTCGTATCCGGTTTTATGGCCTTTCTCGAAATTGCATCTAAACTTGCCGCGTGAGAAACACTTCGAGAAGGTCCACCTTCCGTAACCCCACCTGCCGATGAATTCGGACCTTCCCATATTCCCGACTTCTGCGAGACCTATGATCAACAAATTGAACGTAATAATATTTCATAGTTCCTGTTTTTTTTTTGTTTGCCTGTTTGTTCGTTCGTTTGTTTATTCCTTTCTTTTCCTTTTTCTTTTTCTTTTGCTCCTTCCTTTCTTTTTTTTTTTCTTTTTCTTTTCATCAACTGTATAATTCTGTATATAAATATATATACATATATATATATATATATATATATATATATTTTTTTTTTTTTTTTATATGAATCCTCCAAAAAGTTATTTATTTTTCGAAGATGTACAAATAAATAAATAATTAATTAAATATCATATTTACGTTGGATCGAATTTCAATGGATTTTAACAACGATCGTACTTCGTTGATACTGAATAATTTTTCTACTCGTTATATCGTCGTTATTCCATAGATTTATTTGTATTTAAAAATAAATGAATATTATATTTATCTTCGATAGAATTTCAATGAATTTTAATGACGATTCAAACGTGAAAAATGTTTAAGTAATATAATCTATATACACGAAGTTACTTGCTCGATTGTTAAACGTCGACTGAGACTTATCCAAGGATATGCCGAATGTTTCATTATTTTTATTTTGTTTCCTTGTTACATCATCAATTTAATTCTTGGAACTTGGGCGAGCCTAATAACAGTCAGGCGTTATTTGTAAACTTATAGCACATTGTGTTATCACTTTTTTTTTAAATAAACAGAATCTTCGTAAAAGTGTATTCGTAATGTAAAATTCATTCATACTCCATTGAAATTATTTGATTAACGAGCTGAATTAATTTTCTTTTAAATATGAATAATTTGTATAAATGAAGAAAAGAATGTTTAAAAAAAAAATATATATATATATATATATATATATATATATATATATATATATGAAAACTTTGTCTATAGTAAAATTTGTTTGATTCGACACATTATATGTATAACGTTATAAATTGTAAAATAAAAAATAAATGCTATATTATATAATACACTATATGCTATATTGTAAATATTACGATACGTTTAAAATTGTTTTGTAAATAAAAGTCATTATATTGAAGAGACTTTAACGTTACGATGAAACTACGAACCTATTTGTAAATTAATTCAATATAAAACGGACATACATAGATTGCATTATAAATTAATTTTATTCAATGTTACAGGATGTAATGAAAATTTCTCAAATAACTTAAAAAAAGTACTTTAAATAATTTTACAAATCGATTTAATCTTTTTTCAACATCTCATAAGTTAATTCCTTTTTCTTTTTCACCGATTATAAAAATTGCGAGTTAAGAATTAAAAATGAATCTAAAATATCTAAAAAGTAAAATGTAAATTCGTTTCAACCATGAAATAATCTAACAAAATTTTGATCAAATCACGTTGAATAGAGATTTTAGTATCAATTTATATACGTATGTGTACACTTACGTAGGAATAATTCTGTATCTCTAAATATCTTCCTAAATATGATCATGCTGTTAACACGACTTGTTTATATTCCGTACGATAAACTTTTTAACATAAACTCGAAGTATCTCACGGTTTAATGACGTCATTCGTTTCGTTTTATCAAAGAAATTATTTACAGAAGATATACATGTACGTCTATATATATATATATATATATATATATATATATATATATATATATATAAAGAAGAAAAAAAAAAAAGATCGAAAAGAGGCGCAAGGAATCGTTATTATTCTAAAGGGAAGGATATTCGATAAAAGTTATTGATATTAAATATCGAGCACATTGTATATAACACTGCGGATTTTTAAAGCTTATACTTACATCGCTGACACCCTCGGGACTTGCAATAGGAGCTGTAGTACTCGGCTGTACAACATTTGCAGTGGCCACTGATGTAGCACCGCCATTGTTGCTTCCAGCTGTTGGTACTGGTAGAGAGGGTGGTGGTGTACCAGTCCTCCCTGGACCCCATGATTCCATCATCGTGGGTGAACCACATGTTAGCGGACTGTAATAACATATCAAAATGTCTGACTTTAATTTTTTCTCTCTCCCTTTCTTTTTATTTTCTTTTTATTTTCTTTTTTTTTTTCTCTCTCTCTAATTTTTTGCTAATGATAACTATTTAAAAAAAAGATATATATATATATATATTTTTTTTTTTTTTTTTTTAAGTCGTCCATGTATCGCATATGTCAATTGTCAATTAATCCTATGGTGGATGATTAATTTGCGACATTTGTTTTTTTTGTATTTTTGTTTCCTGTTCTTTTTTCTTTCTTTATTATTATTATTATTATTATTATTATTGTTATTATTATTCTTTTGGCATGCGAACCACACTATAGTGTAGCGAACTATAATAACATAGATCGAAATATCCAACGTTATTTTTTACGAGGAAATATAGAATTATCGAAAAATTTTTTTTAAACCCCCACTCACCCCCACGTGTATTTAATGTCCCATGTGTATATATGTACTTACATACGTGGACTATTTAATTGAATGCTGATTTAAAAATATATTTTTCTTTTACGTTATTACATTATCGCATTACAATATATATGTACACTTTTCGTCGAATATTTGTTTAAAAAAAAAAAAAAAAGAAAAAAAAGAACAAACAAAAAAAAAAAGAACGAACAAAATCAAACGAAAACAAATTAGAAAATTTCTTTTTTATTTCCAAAGTTTAGGGAAAAATCGTTATTAATGATGATGATGATGATTATTATTATTATTATTATTATTATTATTATTATTTATTAATAATATCTTCTCCCTCTTTCTCTTTCTCTCTTTCTCTCTCTCTTTTAAAGAAAAATAAAATTGGACATGTGGACGATTTTACATGTGGACGAGACGGTTAATCCTGATAATAGGACAGATATAAACGTTTTTGTTATCATTGTAATCGAAAGATAAGGTGGCCATCATTGTTTGCTCGTTAGGAATGATCGTGGAAGCGCTCGTGGACGATAAACTTATATAAATCCTAAGGTTATGGTAATGGTCGATACACGATACGGAACAGAGGTCAGACCTCGCGAGTGAAGTATGTCAGTGTTAGGTCAGACTCGCCAATCGATACGTAACCTCAACCCGCAGAGCACGATACAGAAACAAGACGTCCATGCGTCTGTGAACGACGCTAACGTAAATATGGCGACTTTGTTTTGTTAAACAACACCGTCGCATTCGATCTGCTTTTTATTTAACACATTTACATTATTATTATTTTCTCTATCGTTTTCTATTCATCGACAATCTGAATACGCCAATAAATTCGATTGATATTATACAATAATTACGAATAATCTAATCGAATAATAATGATCGAAATGTTTCATTCGTTCTTTGAGTATTTAAATCGAAATAAATCAACGTTAAATAGTGAAAGTAATCGATGGTTAAAGTGATAAATTAAAATGATAAATCAAATCGCATGGATGTTAGATCAAACGTTTAAAGATATATTACCGACGTTATTACGTATGTATGTATGTATGTATGTATGTATTTAAATCTTACGATATATTTAATATTTCGTCATTAATTATCAAGCTAGTGACACTTATTAAATCATTATGACGATACTGTGAATATAAACGTAAATTATGTTATATTCGCGTTTAATTTGTTTCTTTAAAGTGGTAAATTTTTTATTTACTGGTTGAAAAAAAAAAAGAAAAGGGAAAAAGAAAAAAAAATGTGTATTTATACATTTGGTTTAACGAATCTTCTGTTAGAAACTATTAAAAAAAAAAAAAAACAAATAAATAAATAAATATAAAATCTAAATGTCAAAAAGAATCTCTGTGTTTTATTATATTATTATTATTACGGTATTGTATTATCTCAGAGGAAAAAAAAATTTGATGTCTGTTAAAAAATAAAATTAACCTTTATCCGATAAAATATATTTCTATAAAAAATTATGATTAATCAATGCGATGGAATGAAAAAAAAAATAAATAAAAATAAATAAAACTAGATATATTCGATTTTATATATTGGAACTTAAATGTTTCGATATTTTTTAATATTCCGTCATTAATTTTCAAGCGAGTGACACTTGACGAATCATTATGAGGGTGCAGTGAATGTAAATGTAAATTTTGTTTTATATGTGTATGCATATGTAATGTATATTTGAAAAGATGTAAATTTTTTACTTTCTATTAGAATTATATATATATATATATATATATATATATATATATATATATATATATATATATATATATATATATATATATATATATATATATATATATATATATATATATATGAATCGTTCACGAAGCCAAATTAATTAATTCCACTTATCGAATTTTTTTAAATTTAAATGTCAAATAACTTGATGATTGTCCTTACTTTATTGTATTCATAATAAAATACTCTTAATTTTCGTTATTTAATACAATTGAAATAAAAAAATTTTGTTGTAGCATCGAATGAAAAATAAAATTTATTTCAGTAATAACGATTATTCTAATACTATTATATCTCATTAAAATATATATATATATATAGTTAGACGAAAGCTACGATCTCCATTTATACAATTTTACAATATTTATTTGTATTTATATTTTAAAAGGGAATTTTAAAAAAGCAATTTACATTATTCCATCGCATTTCTCTACAATTTCGTTTTATGAAGTTAATCGATTTGGGAAATAAGCGACTCGTACATATATTTTATTAGATTATTACAGTAGTGTATCATCGTCGACAAGAAAAAAAAAAAAAAGAAAAAAAAAAAAGAAAATTGACTCCGTTTAAAAAATACAAAATCAATACTTGTTCATTTGTATAAAAATTATAATTAATTATCGTCGCGATAGAAGAAGAGACAAAAACGATTTGTCTAATGAAACGATCCCAAATTGGAATGGATCCACGAGATACCTTTAATATGGGCGAATAAAATAAAAAAGAAAAAGAGGCAAAAAAAAAAAAGAAAAGAAAAGAAAAGAAAAGAAAAGAAAAAAAAGGAAAAAGGAAGAGAAAAATAAAAAGATAGAAAAAGGAAAATATGGAGGAGGAAGTGAGATAGAGAGAGAAATAGAGTGAGAGAGAGAGAGAGAGAGAGAGAGAGGATGAGGATGGGGGAAATGCAAGCATATTGCATCTACGGAAACGAAGAGAACGATGAGAGAGGCTCGACCGTTGAAAAACTCTCTTTCGGCTTTCGTTCGAGCGTGTCCGGTATCCGGAAAAATTTCATAATGGCGTTTCCGTTCCTCTATTGCTGAACGTCGTCTCGAGAATGGTTGAAGAGTGGAGTGAGGGGGAAGAAAAAGGGGGGAGAGACGATGAGGAAGTTTTGTTCCAACCTTCGAAACGTTTTCAACGTATTGCGGGAAAACTTGCTGACGTTTTTTGAAATACAAACAGAGAGAGAGAGAGAGAGAGAGAGAGAGAGAGAGAGAGAGAGATGAACACGTTATGTCTCTTCGAATTCGTCGATACGAATCGTTTTGATTTTTATTCCTTCGTGTTTCAATTGAAAATTGTTGCACGTGTTTCTAGTCCCATCAACCCCCCACCCCGTATATATTTTTTTTCTCTTCTTTGATTTTTTTTTTTTCTTTTTCCTTTCTTTGTTTACTACAGGTATATTTATTTCAATAATATATTTTTTGTCGTTGTTTTTCTTTTTTTTATATATAAATTTATATATATATATATATATACATATCTACTAGTAATTACTTGTTGTTACTTCGTGAAGCATAACGGACGAGTTTTACAAAAAAAAAAACATTTTTGTACTTTCTTTCCTCGAAGTAATATGGAACAAGGAATATGGAACAGTGAACACGGTAACACGGAACGGGGAATACGGAATACAAAACACGGAACACGGAACATAGATCACAAGACAAAATCGTAAATCACTCAATCAATGCATTTCTAGTGTAACCAACTTCAAAATTTCATTTTGTCTCTCTCAGTTCGTATTTTACGTCGCTCGTATACCAACCTTCTCACTCTCTCTCTCTCTCTCTCTCTCTCCCTTTCTTTCTCCTCTCTCTCTCTCTCTCTCTCTCTCTCTCTTTCTCTTTCTCTTATACTCGTTTAAAACCTCGTAGCCTGTTTTATAGGTAATATTTCCGTCAGTTAAGTAGCCTAAATTTTCCGTCGGATCATAAAGAGCAATTATACGAAATTTCATGTCGATTGGAGAGAAATAATAGAGGTTTTAGAGAAATTACAAACCTACAAAATACGTCTATTATATTATTAAATAATTATGATCACTTTTTATTTATTTGAAATTGTTATGAAATTTCTTTTCATTTAATTTTTTCTCTCCACGTATTCTCTATATTCTTTTAACCCTTTCTCTCTTTCTTTTATCTCTTTTATCTCTATTTATCTTTTCTACATTCTTTAATCGATAAGAATACAATTTTTTATGTCCTTCCTTTTAATATTCCTTATAATTTATTTTTCTTTTTTTTTTTTTTTTTTTTTTTTTTTTTTTTTTTTTTTTTTCTATTTTCTGATAAATCGGAAAGGATCAAGGAAAAAGAAAATTTACAGAAAAACATTATTATATTGATATTGATATTGCAATATAATATATTTTGTTTTATATAGAAAGAGAAATTATAAGACATTTAAAAGATAATAAAATAAACGTTTATATATCGTAAAATATTATAATATATCGTAAGATATTATAACGACATTTTCTTCAATTTTTTTTTAATAAAATATACTCTTATTTTATTATTAAAGAAATGACGGTAGAAAAAAAAAATTGTTAAAATATTCTAACATATTATTAAAATTATGACGATAATAAAATATACCCTTGTAGTATAATAATTATATACGTTTGTTTTAGAATTATTCATGTTGGTAGGTAATTATTTACTCTCTCTCTCTCTCTCTCTCTCTCTCTCTCTCTCTCTCTTTATTCATTTTACTTTTATCGATTTTTAAATTCCTCGAACGTATTTTTCTTAACGAAGAAAATGTTCGATTGAAATGAGAAAGAAAAGGAGAGACGTTCATATAAAATAAGGACGAAAATATTTTATAGGAATGTAAAAAAATAAGCTATCACCATTCTTTATCGACATTCTTTACCGTTTATCGTTATTCCGTGTGTATTCCCGTGTGCGGTCTACGTTCGTGCGAACGGTGGAGGTGGGGGGGTAGGGGGGAAAGGGTTTGAATTTTATATTTTATCAGTGAACAAGATCAATGGTAAAGGGAGAATGTTCGCGGTGAACCGAAGGATTTATCGACGTTTAGAACGAGCTATGTCGAGGCAACCCTGACATCGATTCCTCGCTTACCCTGTTGACAAAGTGATTTCGTAATACAAATAGATCCCAACCTAATGGACGGCCATTTTTCTTTCTTCCTTTCTTTTTTCTTTTTCCTTCACTTTTTCTCCTTTTCTTTCTCACTTTCTCACTTTCATTTACAACACGATGCCACGATTTTCTCTTTATATCTTTCTCTCTCTCTCTCTCTTTCTCTCTTTTTCTATCTCTGTTTCAATATCTGAACTCTGTCTTTCTGCACGCCATTATTGGGTGGGTTCATAGAATTTGCATGACCAGAATGCAGCTAAATAGAGTACTTCGTACATGTCCTTTCGATGAGTTTCAGAAATACCAGAATTACAACGAAGGTGTCGGCGTCAATTAATTGGCTTCGTACGAGTTGAATCTCTATGGTCTATTTCTCGAGAAAGGAAGAGAAAAAGAGAAAATGTGAGAAGGAGAGAGAGAGAGAGAAAGAGAGAAAGACAGATGAAAGGAGAGAAAGGGAGAGACAATCGAACGATCGAGATTCGCATGGACGGAAAATAGATTATCCGTTTTCCTGGAGTAGCACGCCAATGTTGGGTGTGTTCGATTTACCCGGAAAGGAGGAAAACTAAATGGGATTCGAATACCTCCTGCTTAAATACGATTAATCGTAGATCGTATAATTAAGTAGGTGACATCTTCATAAAAATGAATTGGCGATGTTTTTAATCGATTATGAAATATAAAATTTATTGGACAATTCGTAGTATATATTAAAAAAAGAAAAAGGTTTATATTTTAATAATACTTTAATATATATATATATATATATGTATGTACAGTTATTGTTAAATATAATATATATTATACATATTACATATACATACATACATACATATATATATATATTTATTGTTAATTTAATTATAATTAATTATTATTATTAATCGTAATTATTAATTTGTATTATTATAGCTATAATATTTTTAATGAGTTAGAAAATATAATGAGTTATAATGAGATATATTAAAGAAGAATTTCTTTTACTTCTGAAAAAAAAAAAAAAAAAAAGAGAATTATAAAATAATTTTCTCAATAAATTTTCTCATATATCACACACGAGATTGTATTTAAAAAATCATATGTCGTGGTATCTTCTTATTAGAATAATTGAAGAAGAGGAAGAAAAAGAAGAAGAAAAAAGAGAAATTTATTTTAATTAAAAAATTTATTAAAAAAAAAAAAAAAATTAAAAAAAAAAAATATTTGTATACATATATATATATGTGGATAAATATGAGCGTATAACTTTTTAATATTTTCATTTGGGATCATAATTTGAAACAATAATTCAATAACAATAAGATTCAATAAAAATATTAAAGAAACAATAGTGCCAACAAATAAATAGTAAGTATATATATATATATACACGTTAGCAATAACACACTGTTTAAATGCATTACATAGATTTTTAAAGAGTTAAGTAAAATAGATAAATACTTTACGTTGTTCTTGTCAAAGAGAACAACCTCCGTGTAAGTAACTGCATGTCCCTTACGTGTCGCAACTTAGAACAATCAAGTATAAGAGCCTTGAACTATAGACATAACTACGACGATCACGGAGATTATCCTATCGCACGATGTTCTTACGATGGTCACTCGTTATCATTTAAATTCGATCGATGCATCACTTTTCTATCTGCATAACGAGTATTGATCCTTTCGTTTATTCATATTAACTTCTCGACTCGTATGATTAAATATAATAATAATAATGATAATAATAATAATAATAATAATAATAATAATAAAAAAGAAAGAAAGAAAGAAAGAAAGAAAGAAAAAAAAAAGAAGAGAAAATAATTCCATACAAATAATATCCTTTCGTTTTATTTACGCAATATATATATTTATATATTTATAACATATATCTAAACAATAAATATATAATAAATATTTATATCGATGTTTTTTTCGTCAAAGTGTTTAATGAATTACATTGATTATTATTAAATAATACGTCTACGTGGCAGATAATTCAACGTAAAAGAATTAAATCATATTTTTGTGATGTAGACTTTTTTTTCTGTTTACTTCTTTTTTTTTTTGTTTTATTTTTCAATCTTTTTTTTTTTCTTTTTTTTTTTTTTTCTTTTTTTTTTTTCATTTGAAAATTTCTTTTTTAACAATGACTTTCTCCATACATATTAATCTCCACGGCGTGTGTATGTTAATGGAAATTAAAACAAAATGAAAAAAAAAAAAAAAGAAAGGAAAAAAGAATAAAAAAAAGAAATTTCCATATAAATATCATTCTTCGATCAATCTCGTTCGAATTTTCGTACATGCAGCTATTGAACGATCAACGAGCGATTATTATTATTATTATTATTATTATTATTATTATTATTATTATTATTATTATTATTACTATTATTATTATTATTTTCATATGCAAATAACAAAAATTACTCAACTAATGAAACATACTAACAAAAGTTCACTCTTTTATTTCAATGTTAAAGAAAAAGAGGAAAAAAAAAATAAATAAATAAATAAAGAAAGAAAGGAAAAAAAAAAAAGAAAATAAATAAATATCCAATTACACAGAACATCGATACGAAAAGGTTATATCACGCTATTCTTAAAATGTATAAATTTTCTAATCGATTCTAACGATCCAAAGAGAGAAAAAGAAAAAGTATCGAAACAGAGAGAGACAGAGAGAGAGAGAGAGAGAGAGAAAAAAAAGAGAGAGTATCAAAAAGAGTTACTTCAAAGATTCTATCGATTTCAATCGTAAAACAACATCAGGAAATTTTGAAACAGATGATTTCATTAATTAGATTCGATCGGTCGTTTCCTTTGTCATTCTTGGTTTAGAATTTTGCGCATAGCACCGACAGACCAAGCATAGGCAGTAAACGTTGCGTGTTCAGAAAGCTTACCCTGAAATACGTTGAGTTCGCGTTCGCCTTGAAAGCAGGTTCCGTTGTCAGCATGACAGCAACCACGATTACTACTACTACTACTACTACTACTACTACTACTATTACTATTACTTCTATTAGTAGTATTATCAGTACATCATCACTACTACAATCACTATTACTATCATCTCTTCCGTATCATCCTACGCAATTCGCTGTCATCTTGCTACTGGATGTCTTATCTCTAAACGTTCCTCAACATTCTCAGAAACTTTGAAGAACTTTATATATATATATATATATATATATATATATATATATATATATATGTATATAACTATTTAAAAGTATATAGCTGCGTGTATGTATGTGTTTATGTGTTTGGAATCATGTATAAACGTAATCTTGTTTCTCTAATTAAGAAGTTAACTTTACAAAAAGAATATTTAACACTTATTATCATTTATCTTCGCAATTTGTACACGATAATTGAACATGATGATAAATCTTATTGTATTATAATTAAAGAGAATTTATTATAACAAAATTATTCTACGCGTATGTACTCATGGATATTTAATATTTATATAAGAAACAAATCTATGTGAATGCATGTGATGTTATAATCAAGGAGAATTTATTAAAATATAATTATTTCATGTATATATGTATTTAATTATTTATGGAATCACGTGTGAACGTTAATCCTTTATCTCTAATTAACTTGTTTACTGTCATACCAATTAAACCTTATTAACATTTATCTTTCCTAATTTATTTATAACGAACATCATGTGATAATTATAAGTAAGTAAAATTTATTACGATAAAATCTATTTATACGTGCGTCTATAGGAATCATATATGTGAATTTATTAAATTGTCCCATTAAAGTATATATTTATGCATAGAATCATATGTGAAAGTAATCTCGTATCTTTAATAAATACGTTTAATTATAATAATGACTATTATTCATTATTATCTTTTTTCTTTTTTTTTTTCAATTTGATTATAGCGATCACATAACGATTATCTCGTATTGTTTAAATAAATAAAAAGAATATATTACAATATAATATCTTATTTGTGTATTAATCAAATGAATATATAAAATAATACATTTTTAATATAATAATATAAAACTAGAGATTATGATTATAAAATATTGTATTTGTTAATAAATCCTTTACTCTTATGATTGATACTGTGAATTAATTAAAAATATCACAAAAAATAAATTACTATACAATATCATTTAATAAGATAATATGAAATAATACAAATAAATGATTATAATCGATATAAAATATCTAATATTTACATTTGTACAATATTACACAATGTAAAATAAAAAGATATATATATAAAGTTTTTCCTTTGTGGAAAATTAAAGAAAAGAAGAAAAAAGACATTCATAATTTTCATTTTCCAATAAAAATAAAATATTAAAGTTATGAATATAGATATAACAATCGTGAGTATAATCGTGAGTGAATATGTATAAAGTTTCTATCGACGGCGAACATGTTAATAAACAATATTGAAATTGAACATGTTTGATTTTCAAAGTAAAGTTTTTTTTTTTCTTTCTTTTTTTTCATTTATAATACGTACGTACATACATACGTAGCTACATGTTACTTATGTATACGATCGAACTTGTAGCGATGTAAAGTTGTTAGCCGCTTTAAAAGGAAAAAAAAAAAAAAAAAAAAAAAAAAAAAAAAAAAAAAAAAAAAAACAGAGAGAGAGAGAGAGAGAGAGAGAGAATAAAAAAGTAAACTTTCTCTCGTGAAACATTATAGTCACGACTACGTCGCGTTTTCGCTTAGATTACAAAAGTGTTCGTTCTACGAGACAAGGAAATTGGGTTGCGTCTCGAAATGTCATGGCTTTTAACTAAATGACGCTCGTATGTCACTTGACCCTCCTACCAAACTGTAGCTGCCCCCCTCCCTCCCATCCTTCCACCCTTCCGACCATCCCATTCGGCCCATCTTTTCACTATTCCTTTATTTCTCAACATTTTTGTATTTCCTTTACTTTTAATTATCTTCAGTTGTATTTTTTCCTTTCTTTTCTCCTTTATATTATTCTTTAAATCCTAACGACACGGAGGGACCATATTTTAAATAAAATGGTCTGGATCAAAGTCAGAAAATTTTTTTCTCCTTCCGACAATGGTAAGTTCGAAAGCTTTTTTTCTTCTTTTTCTTATTTTTTAATTTTCTTTCCCTTTCTCTCTCTCTCTCTCTCTCTTTTTTTTCTTTTATCGTTTTTCTTTTTGTTTCTTTCATCGCAATCGTCAGTTAGGCTTAAAGGCACAAAGTGATCGCATTTTTCTTTAAAACCTTCGCGTCTCGTTGGTCCAACTTTTTTGTTTTTTCTCTTTCCATTCCACTATCCACTTCCTCTTAACCTCGAAAAGTTTAGAATATGTATTACTCGAAGAAGATAAGAGATTAGGGTCCAAAAGATTTCCTTATAATCTGTTCGAGGACGAAACGTTGCCAATCTCGACGGAGATCCCCGTCTTATCAGATTTCAATAAAGCCTGTCTTTTTTTTTTTTTTTTTTTTTTGAGATCTCAAATAGTCTACCTTTTTAACGTAGATGAGAGGATATAAAGCGAAATTAAAACGAAAGGGAAATTATTTCTTACTCTAAGGGATCTCCAATTTTTCAAGAGACACAAACTTTTTGACACGATTAAGTATGTTTATGAAAGAAAATTATTGAAACTTCGAGAATCATATAATGAAAAATTTTAAATGATAAACGTGCTTATAGATATTATTTTTGAGATCATTCTATGAAAACAATGATAATGATAATGATAATAATAATAAGTAACATCATAATAAATCATTTTTATATAAGTTAAGATATTTAATTTACGATAATTAAAGTATTAATATTATTGCACGTTGAAAATAAAAATTAATTAGATCTCAAGAAATAAAAGATAATAAATTATAGGCTGACATAAATTAGCTTTTATTAGAAATTTCATTTAATATATTATTCCATTGTTTCGTAATTTTATTCCTAATCAATCAACCAGATATATCTTTCTTTTTTTCAATTTTTTATATAATTCATTAATATTATTATTATTATTATTATTATTATTATTCTTATTATTATTATAACAAATACCAATTATGCACTTATTTCACAAATAAACGAGTGAAAATTAAAATAAATCCTACGACCGCATGGATATTGTGAATGAAATGTTAATTAAATTGAAAAATTAAAAAAGAAAAAAAAAAAAAAAAGAAAATTAATAGACAAATGACGATCAATTGAGATTAAACTATTTTTATTTATAAATTTTATTCAATATTTCTATTTTATTGTTTCTAATTATATCTTCTAATAAATTATTCAAATATATATAATTTTATTATTATTTATAATAAATATTAAAATAAAAATGATTTTCTTAATAGACGAATGAAAATATATATAAATTCTAAGTTATGGATTGGAAAAAATAAATTCTAAAATTCTTTTCATTAGAATCCTCGTTGACAGGTCGAAGTCGTTACCGGCAATGAAAAGTTTTTATCGTGCAACGTTGCGTGTTTTCACGCGGCTCGCCTTGAGAAACGCGGGCCAGAAAGCGGAAAGTTCCTTCCTCGTCGCCGTTGCGACAATGTTTTTAATGGAGTTTTGGGTTACTCAGCGCGATGACGCATCGTTTCTCCCTGACTTAAGAAAAATTTAAGATATCCGTCTCGTATTTCCTTCTTGTAAATATTCTGATTTATCCTTCAAAACCGTCATTCCCCTTAGAAAGACGATATACTTTAAGTTTAAATCTCCTAAAAAAATATTTAATATTTACGTGTATATATATATATATATATATATATATATATATATATATATATATTAGGGTGGACCAAAAAGTAATGTCGTTTCTGCGCATCTTTATATTTGTTTGTGATTAATAAAAATAAAAACTTGTTAAAAATTTATTCGTTTGAATTTAATTTAAGAAAGCGACATTACTTTCCGGTCCCGCTAATATATATATATATATATATATATATATATATATATATATATATATATTGTATATTCATTTCATTTATTTAAAAAGAACTAAAGGGAGATTGGATAAATGAACAAAAAAAAAAAAAAAGAAAAGATTATAGATATAAATCGATGTCCTTCAAAATTAAAAAAAAAAAAAAAAAAAAAAAAAGAAAGATGAAATAGAAAGTTTAATAAGCAAAAATTGTATTTAAAAAAATAGAGAGAAAAAAAAAGATACAGAAGACGATTGATACAAGCGTCGATTATAAAATATACGAAAGAAGAAAATAATAAATAACGTTCATTGAAACGTATAACACGTATACATTTATTCACAAATATTTGATATATTCAAAGAATTATAAATAATATCTGATAGATGTCAATTTGTAACAGGTAAATGATCAAAATGTGTATGTCAATTTCTATCAGGAAGAAAAAATTCGCAAAGGACAATTTTAATTTTCACAATTGATATTCCACATATCCAAAAGAAAAGAAAAAAAAAAAAAGATAAATAAATAAATAAATAAAGAAAGAAAGAAATAAATAAAAAGTAAATAAATGAAACAACATTAAAAAGGAAGTCGTGACGAATTATATTTAAATGACTTCTATGAAAAATTATAAATATACATACTACGATGTAACTTAATATTACATGTCCTTGAAAAGATAGAAAACAAATAAGGAAAAAGAAAAGAGAAAAAAGAAAAGAGAAAAAAAAAATAATAATAATAATTAGTTTGACCCTCAGAAATAATTCGCAAGGGGAAAGGAGAAGGAGCGTAAGAGAAGAAAGAATAAATAAATGGAAAAGAGAAGAAAAAAAAAGAAAAAAGAAAATAGAAGAAAAAAAAAAAAAAAGGAAAAAATAAATAAATTACAATATACGATTATAATACAGTATCAGCTTTTTGTCCTATGAAAAAAAGATCGCATCGAGATTAGTAAACTCGCAGTAAAGGTTCGTGATACCAAAACTCGATCGTTTCGTTCTCGCGTGTAAAGGCTAAAGAAGAGAAGCGGTAAATCGACCTTGAAGAGAGAAAGAGAAAGGCAGATAAACAGACAGAGATAGAGAGACAGGGAAAGAAAGAGAGAGAGAGAGAGAGAGAGAGAGAGAGAGAGAGAGAGAGAGAGAGAGACAGAAAGTAAGAGAGTGAAAGAGTAAGAGAAAGAAAGAGAAAGAGAAAGAGAAAGAGAGAGAGAGAGAGAGGAACTATCCTGTCTCCGACAGTCGCTGTCTCCCTTCAAGGTCGTCCACCAGACAGTGCATCGCATTACTCTCTGTCGTTTTCCGTGCTTTCCACTTTCGAGGATAGTTTATGTCACCTGTTCTCTCTCTCTCTCTCTCTCTCTCTATTTCTCTCTCTCTTTAATCATGTCGGTCTGCACATGACTATTCGTTTCTCAAATATGTCAGAATATGGCAGTGTTTCGCGATTTCGCTACCAGTCGACCGATTTTCAAACACGTACAAAACACGTACACACACACACACACACACAGAGAAAGAGAGAGAGAGAGAGAGTATTAAAGCGAACGAACGACCACTAAAAGTAAAAGAAAGAAATACATTTGCGTACGTTCACTTAGACAAGGTAAAATATTATCGAGGAAACAAAAAATATCATTTCTTTGATTGTTAAGGTCAGAAGTACGGATCGAAAGTATGATCTTTTCCCTTTACGATTGCCAGGAAAATTATATCAACGTGGGAACGCGTAACGACGCATTAACCCCTTCCTCATCAACCTTCCCCACACCATAATACAGTGTCACTCTTATATCATCATTTACATACATATACACTTGCGTAGTTCCATCATGTGATACATTAATTATACCTTACGATACGTCTTGTCCCTTCTCTAATCTGGATCTAATCATAATTACTATTACTACTGCTACTACTGTCACTACTGCTACTACTACTACTACTACTACTACTACTACTACTACTACTACTACTACTACTACCACTATTATATTTTTGTCCCCTAACTACCATCCAATTTTTGTCCCTTTTTTATCCCAATGACATAAGAACCCTTGGAATCCTTGTTATCTGGTATTGTAAGATTGTCGAAGACGATCCCTACCATTTGACACCGTGATACGACACGAGCTGTATTTTTGTCTCTAATGAGACCAATGTAGGTTCTGGTATACTAAAATCGATCAGTCAGTTAGTCAGTCGATCGACAACCATTAGATTAATGAGAATATACGAGCTCGTTTACAATTTAATTCGATGTAGGTAGGAAAGGAGGGAGAAAGGGGTAGGAATGGTCGCTGCCAGAGAAGTCGACTTATAGCTTTGTCAATTTTTTTTTGAAATTTTCTAATGAAATTTTTAGAAAATATTCTTAACGTATTCTTTACGTCTACAAAAAAAAAAAAAAAAAGAGAAAGAAAGAAAGAAAAAAGAGACAAATATCTTTCGTTAATTATAGTTTATATATTCTCTTTTTCTTTTTTCTTTATTGTTTTTTATTTCATTTTTATTATTTTTTTTTTTTTTTTTTTTGTTTTCTTTTGATTCGTTTGATATTGTCGACGAGATCAAACGACGTCACGGACGTCATAGTTAACGTAAACAATTACATTAATTGGCGTCATCCGTAAGTGAGTTTGTTGGGGGATAATATTAAACGAATAAAAATATTTTTGAAAAAAATTGATATTTTTCTTTTTTTTTTTTTTTTTTACTTTTTGACTGTAAATATCTAAAAAAAAAAAGAATAGATTGAAAAAGAGAGAAAGAGAGAGAGAGAGAAAATTGGAAGGACGATGCGGCCCATGAGATAAAAGAAATTGTTCAAACCCTGGATTTAGATGATTCACCTAAATCCTACTTTCAAAATAACTATATATATATATATATACCATGTGTCCTTTATTGAAACAACAGATATCATCGAAAGCATGTTTTTTTTCTTCTCCTCAACTCGAACACAACAGAATCGTAAACAAGATTTGTTCTTTTGGCATATCGAAATATGTATACGATAGATATATATATTTTTTTATCGTCTGGCTTGGCCATCGATTGAATTTTCTTTTTTGTTTTTTATTGCATGCACTTTTATATATAATAATCCTCGATGTTTAAAAAAAAAAAAAATATAAAATATATATAAGAGAGAGAGAGAGAGAGAGAGAGAGAGAGAGAAGAGTTATCTTCTCAACAACTTTCAAGGGATCTACGAAAAAGTGCTAAGTTAGAAAATTTTTTTTTCTAAAAGAGGAAAAAAAAATTTTATTCTTTTTTATTACGCTTTCGTATATATTACAATAATCATCAATGTTTAAATAAAAATAAATAGAAATACGTTTTCCCGAGTACATTCTCAAATAATTAATGAAGAAAGCTTTTAAGTTTCAAACTCGTTACACACGATATCATTATTAAATATTATCCAATCGAATCTTTCGATCGAAATAATAATTATAATATAATATATTCAACTCTAATGAGAACGTGAATAAGTAAGTATAAAATATTTTTTTCAAATCACATCCCAAATACAAATAAATAGAAAGCTAATCTGATACTGTGTTTAACGATCGATACAGATATACGATATAAAATTAATTGAAACGTAGCAATTAATATTTGATATCTTTTAATTCGTCGTCATTCTTTTCATCTCGAAAGAGGAAATATTTTTTGGTTGAGTAGAATGACGTATGTATGAATGTACGTACGTACATGCGTTTTATCGAAAGGGTTATTTAAAATTTATCGAAACGTATTATACGAGGATTAGATAAATTACGAAGCGCAATTTCCTCGATCGATATAACGGAAGGAAGGAAGGAAGAGAAGAATAAAAAAAAAAAAAAAAGAAGAGACAGGGAGAGAAGGGGTGAGAGAGAGAGAGAGAGAGAGAGAGAGAGAGAGAGAGAGATGAAGGGAGGGAGGGAGGGAGGGAGAAAGAAAAAAAAAGAAAAAAAAATGAATGAAGGAAAGAAAGGTGATAATACCGAAGGTAGGTAGGTAGATAGGGGGAGGGGGGGAGTACGGAGAGGAGGAGAAAGGGGAAGGGTCAAACGATCGCGAAAGTTTAAGAATCGCGCTCAAGGATAAAGTGGATAGAAAAGCGATAGTTGAAGTTGAGAGGTCAGTAGTGGTTAGATTGCTCCCTCAATTGGAGTCGTTCTTGCACAATAGACGGATTCGGAATTGCTCCTGAACGAAGAATATCCGATCGATCAATCGCATCGTCCCACGGAAATTAGTTCCGCGGAACGAAGAATCGTGTTGGAGACACAAAGGCTCAACTGATTGTGAAAGAGAATGAAAGAGAGTGAGAGAGAGAGAGAGAGAGAGAGAGAGAGATTCTTAGCGTTAGTTAGGGAGCATCAAAATCGACAAATAAAAAATCGTCGCGTGTTACGTAGAATGCAAAAAAGGAATAAGGAAAAGAAAGAAAAACATGTCGTCTCGATTTGACAAAAATCGTCTACGTATTTTTTTGATATTATAGGGATCTCTGAAATAACTAGAAATATTTTTTTCATCGATAATTTCCATCGATAACATTTCACTCAGGTTTGTTTGTTTGTTTGTTTATTTATTTATTTATTTGTTTATTTATTTATATAGAAAACAAAATCAATAATTTGTACAATAAAATCGAGATATAATAAATACGGCTCAAGGGTGTTATTTTCTCCGTCTCTCTCTCTCTCTCTCTCTCCTTTTTTTCTTTTTTTTTTCCCCCATTAGACAGTACATAACATATCAAAAAATAAATGATAAATTAATTATCCCCAATTCCATCGTGTAAATCATTAATTTATCCATTTCGCGTAATTCAATGATATTAAATAAAAGTGATAAAAAGAATTTAATACATTCATTTGTTATAAGCGCTAACAATCGATTACATCTCATACATTTCAATTTCTATCTTTTCTTTTCTTCTTTTTTTTTCTTTTTTATATCATTTTTCTCAATATTTGACAATAAATTAAATCTAATTAACGTCGATACGTACTACATCTACGATCGAACTTCGATCATGGCTGAAATGAAAAAGAATAAAAATTAGATCGTGCAATTTGCTTGATTAAAATTTCTTTCTTTTCCCTTGGACTGTCTCCATCCCCTTCTCCCTATCCCCATCCCTTTTAGTTTTATCTGTCAGAAAAAAAAAGAAAAGAAAGAACGAAAGAAGAAGAAAGAAAGAGAGAGAGAGAGAGAGAGAGAGAAAGAAAGAGAGAGTACACAAACGTTAACGTCCTCCCTCCCCCCTCCCATTTTTTATTTTGGAGTCAAATTAATTTTACTTTCCTTGAATACTTCTTCTCCTTTTTTTTCCTCATACACCTCCTCCTCATTCTCCTCCATTCCTCGTCCCTCCTCGTCCCCCTCATAAAATTGTACCGAGCACGTTTCTCCTACGGAATTAGGACTCTCGTGAAAATTAGAACGACTGGTTTAAGTTTTCAGTGGCTTTACTTTCTCGTTCGCTCAGTGGCTCGGTTATCTCGCTAGGCTCCGTTCATTTCGAAATCCAATCGCAATTTTCTTTCGACGCGCGTTACATATCGAATCATGTGGATGAAATGTTTTATTTGAGAACTAGAGACGAGTTAATCTTCCTAGTTCGAGCTCGGCTTTATTATCGATTAACTTTAACATAATTAGAAATATCCTAGTTAAAATTTATACGTATGTACATACATATGTATGTATGTATGTATGTATATATATATATATATATATATATATATATATATATATATATATATAATATATATATGTATGTATATACGTTAGAATAACAATTCGTGGCGACATAAATTTCGACGTTTTTATTAAAAACAAATCATATATGATCGTAACGTCAACGAGGAACGTCAAATATTTGTCGACGATTCTTTAAGAATATTATTATTTTTGTGAAGATACCGAATGAAAATGATATGAGATAGGAAAAGGGAAAACGAAACTTTCGTTTGATAGAAAAAGATTGAAAGAAGATAGAGACTTTCTCGAGGTCACACATCCGAAGAAAATTGGATTACCTTTTGTTTTATGATTCTACCCCCCTTTTCTATCTATCCACCTATCTATCTATCTTTCGCTTTTTCTCTATGTATGTAATACGTGACTTTGTGTGTCTACATGTGTATGTGTGTGTATGTGTGTATGTACGCTTTATTTTGCAGTCTTACATACGTTGGACATACACCAGGGGAAAACGTGAAAAAAATCCTATAACCATTCTAGCGAGTTAATTATTAAGATTATACTTCTGTCTACATTGAAAGGAACAACGTAGATATATATATATATATATATATATATATATATATATATATAAGATACGTGACATTTCTTCAAAATGAGATAATAAAAGATTAAAAAAGTGATTAGAGTATATAGAGTAAATTAAGCGCACGCTGTGTAAAAGCCCATATAGTTTGATAATAATTTAAAGTATAATAATATCATTTCAAGAAATTGTACGATCAAGTATCTCCGATATTTTATTGACATTGTAAATAAATGTTTCGAATAAAATTTATGTTAAATTTTGTGAATATGAAGAGGAGTGAAAGTGGAAGAGTGGACATGGGGTAGAAAGGGGGGGCGGTGGGGGTGGGGGGAATAATTTAATACGTATCGCAGGCATATTTTGTGCACGATATAATGGACGAATTTTTTTCTTTTTTCTTTCCTTCTTTTTTTCTTTTTTTTTTTTTAACGTTCATCGACATATTCAGCCTAAAAAAGAAAAACAAAGATTTATAGAGAACGTCGATGCGGATCGAATGATAATATATTATGTTATTACGTAGTTTATCATTTCATTCGATATTTCAGTGATATTTCAGTAATTACGATTTCTTGATGATGTTTAACGAACTATGTAATCGAAAAAAAAAAAAAATGCCGTTCCTTTATGACTAATTGACGAACGAATGATTAAAACTTCGAAAACTGTATGTAATGAAAATAATTAAAAAAGAATGAAAAGAATGGAAGAAAAAGAAATTGATTGATTATAAATTGGTTATCAAGTTTTTTAAAAAAAGAAAAATTGCGATTAAGTCACAGTTCGTTAGACTACGATGGAATCGTAAAAAGCTCACTGAAGTGTCAATGAAAATTTATGGCTTAGGCGTTCGTTCGACTCGTACCGATATATTTTTCTACACATTTGTTTGACCTTTGAAATGTCAATCGACTTTCACCGGAAAAAAAAAGAAAAGAAAAGAAAAAAAAAAAAAAGAAACAGAAAAAGAGAAAGAAAAAAAATCATTCACGAGTATCGCATTTTCGGTAACAGCGATTGTCTAATGAAAAAGAAAAGAAAAAAAAAAAGAAAAATCTGCGATACCGGTATTAAATCTTTTCTCTTCCTTTCCCCTCCCCCTGTCCCATCCATCAGCCCTTTCCCTTCCAATTTAACCCTTCAAAAAATTTTTCAGCGCGTTGACTCTTTTTTTTATATTCTATACGACAACGTTTGTTCGTAAAATCAATTTGGATCGGAGATATTTGGTTGGAAAGAAAGGAAAAAAAAAAAAAAGAAGAAAAAAAAAGAAAAAAAAGAGAGAGAAAATAGAAAGAGACAACAAAAAAAAAGAAAAAGAAAGAAAGAAAAACGTGTCACCCTGCATAGATAGGAAGAAAAGTAAAAAAGAAAGAGGAAGAAGAAAGAAAGAAAGAAAGAAAGAAAGAAAGAAAGAAAGAAAGAAGCTTTGGCTTATAAAATATGTCGTTTTCTGAGAGGACTTACCAGTTCTCAGAGGCGTCCTCGTCGAGGATGGTCCCATCCGCGACTCGATGAGGTAAGTTGCTCGTCGTTCTTGGCCGATTTCTGACCCTCGGTGGACCAACGACACCGGTCCTCGAGAGGCCAGCGCGAAAGGACGCCCTTGCCCTGTCGACTGCTCGAGTCAACGTCATTGAATCACATTAGTCACTGTTAGTAATACGAGCCTCATATACAGGTTGTTCCACGTTAATAAAACATATCATTTTAATTAATTAATTCCCGAAATATTGACTTTAACGATAACGATCAAATATAAAGTTTATTATTATTAGTGGGATCGATCGATCGTACGAAATATTTTTTTTTTCTTTCCCTTTTGGTTTTCTTTTTCTGTTTTTTTTCTTTTTTTTTTTTCACACCCTCACCCCTCCCCCCCACCGCCTCTTTTAATTCGCGTAATTTTTTTTTCAGATTCGAAAGCGACGCCCTTTTCGTTATTTAAATCTGTCCTCTTTTTTCTTTTTTTTTTTTTTTTTTTTTTAATATAACGTAAATATTGAGAAACGAGAAAGACGAAAGAGAGAGAGAGAGAGAGAGAGAGAGAGAGAGAGAGAGAGAGAAATACGATTTCATTATTCGGCTTTTTGTAAAATGAAAGAAAAATATGAAAGAAAAAACGAAAAAACAAAAAAGCGTAAAAATTGATCGTCGAATATATCATTCAAGTTTTATATAGTATTAATGAAATAAAGTTTTGATTATTACATTGAAACAAAAACAAACGGACGAGCGAATAAAAATTAAAAAAAGAAGAAAAAGAAAAAGAAAGAGAAAAAAAAAAGAAAATACAAAGAAAAAAATAGGATAGACGATAGCTTTGGTCTATTTGAAAAAAAAAAAAAAAAAAAAAGAAAAAAAAAAAGAAAAAGTTAGAAATAATAAATAACATTTTAAATGATAACGTTATATAGATGGAGGTGTGTGTTTACTTTCTCTTCTTTTTTTTTTCTTCTTCTTTTCTTTTTTTCTTCCCCGTTCCCACCCCGTCTCCCGTATGCTTTGAAATAACGTAACACGCACGTTTGTAACTTCGTCGTTAAAGTTAATATTTACGTGGACCAGCCTGTACGTAACAATAGACCGAGGAGTTAGCATGTTATTTCAGGGTATCCTCTTTCTACATACATACATACATACATACATACATACATACATACATACATACATACGTACGTACGGACGTATGTACGTACATACGTACATACGTACATAAGTACATACATATATATTACTTTCTTCTTAAAACTTCTCTAGTCGCATCGTGAATAGTCTCGTCGATTTGTCGATTAAACGAACCGTAGAAAAACTATTCAACGTTGGCCGCTATTATCCTTCTCTCTTATTCGAATACCTAGGTGGATACGTGGGCGAGAAATTGTAACGATCGTCGGTGGCCCGAAATTCTGAATATGTCAGAGCCCGCTTACAAACGAATGAACGAACAAATGTTGGCAAAGAGGAAAATCAAAATTCACATTTGATATCGCGCCAAACATAAAGTCATTGAACCTCCGTAAAAATATAATAAACCAAACGAAATTATATACAAGATTGAAATTTAATTCTCTGGTCCAATGTGTTAAAGAGACATAATAAATATCTAATATCCGCTTTACATCTCATCGTCATTCATTATCATCATCATCATCACCATCATCATCATCATCATCATTATCATCATCAACACCATCATCATCATCAGCCCATCATTATGACCCTATCCATTTGTTCTTGCCAATTTTCTTTGTTTATAATGAAAGCAAATGAATGCATTGAAAAAAGAAAAAAAAGAAAAAAAAACGAGAACAAACAAAAAAGAAAAAAAAGAAAAAAAAAGAAGAGACAATCGTAGTACTCCTTTTATTTCGTACTTTGATTTTCTTACTTTGTTTTCTTTTTTTCTTTCTTTTTTTTTTCTCTTTTTTTTCTTTTTTTTTTTTTTATATATATATATATCTCTCGATAAAAATATAATCGAACGATTCGGAAGGCAAACGAAAAACGTAGAAAAGGGGAAAAGAAAAAATAATAAGGAAAATATGAAAAAAAAAAAAAAGAGAGAAAAAAAAGAAAGGAAAAAAAATGAAATAAAAAGAAAGTGAGAAAGAGGAGAGGAAGAAAAGAAAGGAAAGAAGAGGAAGAAAGAAAGAAAAAAAAGAAACGACCAATCCCAACAATTCTCTCTAGTTTCATTATATAACAGCAGCGGCAATAATAAAAGTTATGAAAGAAATTCGATAATAATAGGTTGTCTCATTTTCTCTCTCTCTCTCTCTCTCTCTCTCTATCTCTATCTCTGTCTCTGTCTCTGTCTTTCTCGTATCTATATATCTATGAGTAACGAGATATAGATATTATATTGATCGTTTATTAAACGCCATATATATATATATATATATATATATATATGTGTGTGTATGTATAAATATATATATGAGAAACTCTCGCTATATTCTTCTATTATCCGATAGTTATCAAAGATATCGCACGTTGTTTAACGACAGAGACTTTGGATTGATTGGCTCATTTCTAAATAGTTCCCAACGGGATATCCTTCGTGCGGTGAGAACATAGTTTTTATCATGTCCGATAAGATGGTGTCTAGCCTCGCCTCCAATAATTGCAATCAATGAATCAAATATGAAAGAAAATGGAAGAAAATATTTGTGACCTTGTTTTCCTTTATTTTCTTTTTCCTTCTTTATTATTATTATTTTTTTTTTCCTTTTTTTTTTTTTCGTTATATATTTTCCTTTCTTTCGTCCTTTTTTTTTTTTTTTTTTTTTTTTAACGAACCTTTTTTAACAGCTACCTTAAATCAACGTTATTGATTTAATATATGCCTGAAATATTTTTCTACTTTTATTTATTTATTTATTTATTTATTTATTCTTTTTTTTTTTTTTTCTTTTCTCATACTCTTCTTATTCTTTTCCATTCTTGAAGATGGCCGATCACACAAATCTTTCAAAATAAAGTACTACTAAATACATAGATATATATATATATATATATCATAAATGTATATACAGGATGGGCCAAAGGTTCCTAAGTGATTTTCCAAATCAATTACTCTTGTATAGGCTCTTTATAATTAGGCTTGTAAAACAACGAAACAAAAAAAAAAAAAAAAGAAAAGGAAGAAAAAGATAAAAAAAAAGCAACTGAAATATATATTTGAAAATGTAATTGATTTTTTAGAATCGTCTAAAAATTTTTATACTCTTCTATTAGCCTTTGGTCTATCCTATACGTATATATAAATATATACATACATTATATGTATATATATATATATATATATATATATATATACGCGTGTATATAATTGTATTATATATAGAAGCAGCTGCAATGAGGAAAACTAGCGAAATACGATGATATCGATCGAGTTCTATCGGACGCCTCGATGCGACGCCTCGACGAAGGATCGATCACGATGCAATGCTCACAGTTTCGAGTGGAAGGACAAACGCTTACTACGTTAGATAGACGAAATAGTACTGGCACGATAGAACCAATTATATAATTAGAATACTGCAACATAAGATATATGTATGTAGTCGTACTTATGGTATTATCATATCTCAAAAACTTTCGATTCTGTCGTCTATGATATTTGCATAATTTAAATGAAAATCATGACCGTCGTATATATGTATATATATATATATATATATATATCATTTCAACCACGTTTTAAGGTATAATTTTACGATGTATCGTATATACGATAAAGTTAGGTATACTTCTGATTCTCGACTTTCAAAATTATTAGATAGATTTTTTTTCCTTTTTTTTCTCTCCCCCATTCTACAGATTATTCAAGCTTTTCGATTTAAGAAGGAAAAAAAAAAAATTAACTGTCAGAAGATGCATTTATGTTATATATTATGTATATGAGAAATATGAGTTCTTGCGTTATGAATTCTCTACTTGAAGAATTCTTTTTCTCTCTCTCTCTCTCTCTCTCTCTCTCTCTCTCTCTCTCTCTCTTTCATTCTTTTTTTTTTATCGTCTCCTTTTTTTTCCTTCCCTCTTTTCAATGATACACAATGAATTTCATTAAAAATTTTCAACGAATCAAATATTAATTGTTAACGAATAGAAAATGTGTTTTTATTTAGAATAAAAAAAAAAAAAAAAAAAAAGAAAAGAAAGGAAAAGAAGAAAAAATAAAATAAACATCCGTCGTCCTGTACATATATGATAAAAGAAAAATCATTTTGAAAAGAATAAGGGTGCACTTCTATTTATTCAAATGACATTCAGTATTTAATTAATGGCAAATATTTTGCAAAATAAATGCTCGCCAATGTACGAATATTATGATCGATATTTATAAGAAAATATATAACGTAATATAAATAGACATTACAAATAACGAAGTATCAGGGTTGCATTTGAATTTTGTTAATAAATACTGATAGTCTATATATAAAATATTAATAAATTATTACATTTAAAAATATTTAAAATCAACCAACAATTTTTGCATCGATTTATCAAATACTTGATCATTCATATATATATATATATGTGTGTATGTGTGTATTTTGTTATATATAATGATCATTTATTTAAATTACTGATTAAAACATATTTGATATATTAAATATTGGATCTGTTAAGTAATTATAAAACAAGGATAAAAAAAAAATTGGAATAATTGTCTCTATAAGAGAACAAGATCTTTTGCATATCTATATAATTGTAATAAAAAATAAATAGAAAATAAAATAATCCTCAGGCCAATTTTCAGTCCGATTTTAAACTTTAGGCAACTAACGAAGGGAATATGTCGGTCGAAAAAGAAAAAAAAAGAAGAGGAAGAAAAAAAAGGAAAAAAAATGAAAGAAAAAAGAAAACCGAATGACATTCAGGATAGATCGATTAATCGCGTTGTCTCAACATCGTGTTATGGGAGACGAGGAGAGTAAGGGTTGTGATAGGGAGGTAAGAAAACAACGTAAGATCGAAGAAGAAAGAAGAAGAGAGGGTGAAAAGAGCGAGAGAGAGAGACAGAGACAGAGACTTTGTCGAAGCGACGCGACGTTAGCTATGCCTATAGCTTCCTATCCGAGGGCATAACATTTATTATCGGGTCAGGGTTAACCGTTAGGCGTGCCACACACATTCAACCGACTACTCCGTACCGCGGCTATCTAAAAATAGTTTTAGCGAACGACTCCAGATATAAAAGCTGACGACGTGTCCCTTCCTAGCTTGGATTAGAAACGCGTCTATAATATATATATATATATATATATATATATATATATATATATATATATATATATATATATACATATATATTTAAAAACACGGTTAGTGTGTATATGTACGTATGTGTACGTACATCTACAATGTATTTATAAATAATATATATATATATATATATTATAAAAATAACTTAATAATTTATATTGTTAGGTAAATATATATATATATATGTGTGTGTGTGTAAATTATTATATGTATAGATATATTTGTAGAAAATTATTATATATCTATATATGTGTAAGGTACTTATAGATACGTATGTATCTAATGCGCATCTTCAATACATATACAAATAATATGCATATACATATATATATATATATATATATGTGTATACAAAATTATTACATATACATATATAGATACAGACGCGATCTGTGTGCGTGTAAACGTGTACAAACTTATAGACATAATAAAATGTATATGTATATGTGAATATCTATATGTCTATGTGTCTATCTACCTATCTAAATACTACATGTAGAAAAGAGCGTGCGAGCATAAACGTTCGCATAGAATACCCCCTCGTAAACTCCGCAGGATACCAGTTAGACTCATTATGCGGCTAAATCCTGACCTCGATTTCTCGATCATAATAACAATCATTACAACTACGACGACAGTCGACGGCTATGCCACTTGATAGTGTCTTGCACCTTTGATAAAAGTCGAATGTTTCGTATCTATCAAGCAACCTATTCCCTTACCCCTTAATCCCAACCCCTTAATCCCAATTCCCATCCCAATCGTCATTTCGACATTTGTTAAGAAAATGTCACGATATTACAATATTTACAATTTTTTTTTAAAGTGAGTTCGATAATACATAGATTTAAGTCTAATGAATTAGAGAAAATATTTTGTTAAAAATAAAAGGTCGATAATAAAAATAAGACAAAAAGAAATAAAAAAAAAAAAAGAACAATTCGTTCAATTATATTAAAAATATTATTATCGTTATTCGACATTACAATACTTCATATCGTATCTATCCTAAATTATCGAACATTAATTTATATTCAATTTGTTTTACAAGATCAAAGAGAATTATGTATTATTATATCTCTTAATTAGAAAAAAAAAGAAAGATACATCTATTTTCTACGCTATTATTTATTTCACAAGTATTTTTATTAATTCATGATTAATTATTTCATAAAACAAATGATCAATATATACATGTACATATATATATATATATATATATATATATATATATATATATATGAATGTTCAATCGGTGTAAACAATTTAATGTCAGGTTTCGATCATTTATATTACATATCAATATCTCATTAATAAATATTGACCATTCGTTTTAAAATATTTATCGAATTTTTAAAAATACCGATACAATATATATAGCAACATATTTTCTATTCGACGTTTATTCAATTAACATACATTACAGTTAGATAGATAGATAGATGGATAGAAAAAAAAATTAAAAAAAAAAAAAAAAAAAAGAAAAAAAGAGAAAGAAAAAGAAAATTGGTACTTACAGCGCGTAACAAGCCTGTTGTTGGCCTGACTCGGTGGTGGAATCGCAGCTTGTGGTGGAGGCTGCGAGCTCAGATCCTCGAAATTTATGATTTGCAGGCAAATATCGTCCACCTCGCTCCTTATCAATGCTATCACCTCGCTGCATAGGAATTTGGTTCCTAATAAAAATACGTAGAAAAGTTTTCAATCGATAGAAAAGAAAAGGAAGAAGAAAAAAGTGAGGAGAAAAAAAAAATGGAAGATAATATTAACGAGTTCGTTAACAAGCGAAATTAATTTCGAAATAATCATAATGACATTCGTAATCTTTTATTCGTAACAATCATAATCGCATAATACTATAATGTAAATGGATAAAAAAGATGTTTCACTTTTACAATTTTTTTTAATCGACTTTTGTCTTTTGTTAAGGATATTGATATAATCTGAAATTCTTTTTCTTTTTTCTTTTTTCTTTTGTTCTTTTTTAATCATCACAAAAGAAATTTTAAATATGTATTAAAAAAAAATTGATAGAAAAAAATTGTTCGCCGATATAAAGCCGATGATCATTGATCGTAATACGTATCAATTATATTTATATTTATATCATATAATTAATTCAATTCCATGAATTATTTTTTTAAATCTCATTCCTTTATCATTTTCTTCTCTTTCTTTCTTTTCTTCTATTTCTTTTTTTTTTCTTTTCTTTTTTTATTACTACATTCTATCCTTATTAAATTCGCGCGTTAACCGCCAAAGTTAATTTCACACAAATCATGATGTAATAGCTTTTAGTATACCTGATACATAAAAGATAAAAAAAATAATTTCATTCTCTCTTAACTCTCGGTTTAAATTTTCTTCAAGCATAATATGGGTAATTAAAATATCAATCCTTTGAAATCTTTACGAAGAGGAAATTTTTCAGAACATAATTTCTTTTCTTTTCTTTTTTTTTTTTTCTTTTTTCTTTTTTCTTTTTATTTTTTAATTTAACGAAATTACGTTTCACATCGAAAAACGATCGTGAATATTCAACGTACGTTAATCGATTGTTCATTTTCTTTTTCTCTCTTTTCTCTTTTATCTTCTCTTCTTCTTTATTTATTTTCTTTTTCTCCTTCCTTCTCGTTTTTTCTACGATCAACGTAGGCGACGACCCGTATCGAATGCGTGTCAAGGCCGATACCAATCCGGCGAGCACGGCGCGTCGACAAATTTATATCCGTGGGAAGTTGGTGTTGCGTCGTTCCTTGATTCTTATTGTCGTTTATTGAAGAGAGACAGAGGTATATCGTGAACAAGCGACACACGATAAATAACCTGCGATTATGTTCAACGAGCCATTCTTCTCATAAACACGAAAGCCAGTAAACGTCCGATTCGAAAATGAATGTATATATACCTACATTATAATACTTATATTATAATACCTATATTATATATATATATATATATATATATATATATATATATATATACATATATATATAGGGTCGACGAAAAGTTCCTAGATAAGTCAAAAGTTTTTTAAATGACTTTAAAAACCAATTACTCTTTCTCGCGACTCTTTGAACTCATAGTTATGTTGGCAATTTTACAATCTGATAAAAAAGGAATAAATGAAAAGAAATAAAAACGAGAAAAAGTATTAGCCTAAAAAGTCACGAAAAAGATTAATCGATTTGTAAAATTGATTTAAAAACTATCCATCCATTTACATACGTATACATTGTTTGAAATGTATCTATGTATTTATATATTTATTATAGTTGTTGAAGGGAAATGACTCCCTGGTAAAACGTTAAAACTCGCTAGATAAAATTTGGCGTTAGGCCAAAGATTTTTGTATTTTTCAGTAGTAGGTTAACAGAATGACGAAAATTACGGCGATGTATTAAAGTATAAACGAATATTTTATTTAATGAAAAACTATGATAACGACGATTAATTCTTTATTGCAAAATAACTTTCAAAATGTTTTGAATGACATCACTACTATTGGCCAATAATTGATTATTATATATACGATGTTCAAGACTTAAATACAAGATGTTATTTAATTATGATATAATTTTTATAATTATGAAATAATTTTTTATAATTTTTTTTTTCTTTTTTTTTCTTTTAACACGTAAAGGACATACATAGGTTGACTGTTTTCTTTTTATTATTATTATTATTTTTTTTTTTCTTAATTCTTTTTTCTTCTTAAGAAAATCATACGTCTTTCGATAGCGTTGGTCGACATTCTTCTCGAAAAAAAAAAAAAAAGAAAGAAAGAGAATAAGTAATAAGAAAGAATTAATCGTACATTTGAAAAATTATTTTTATTAGTTTTAAGAGATATTTCAATTTAAATACCGTTAATAAATTCTGCTTAGATATCGCTAATAAAATGTAGTAAATAAATAGTAATAGTAAGTAAATAGTAAGTAAGCAAATAAATGGTATTAATATGCTCAGTGATAGTTTTCTTAGCTTACCACTTTGCATCATTATTATGCGCTTACTATGCACTTATTTTGCGCCTAAATTTGTTATATTAAACGCGAAAATTCTATATGAATAATTCTATTATTATTGATTGCTTTAAAGAAAGAAAATAAATAAATAAATAAATAAATAAATAAATAAATAAATATATTTTCTTTACGTACGTAAAATAAGAATTTATGCGAACAAAACGAACATTACTTTATGATGAAAAATTTTCTCTTTATTTCGTTATCTAAGTAATCTCAATTCGATCCGATCTTTTTCGTTGTAATAAAATTCTTATTAGAACAAAACAAAAAAAAAAAAAAAAAAAAGAAAAAAAGAAAAAAAAAGTTATGCATACACAGGAGTATAATAATAAAAATCGTATCAATTATGAGCTCAATTAATAACAATTTACGCAATCCATGATTCATCCTTTTTTTTTTCGTATAATGACAGAATCGTAAATGCGTTTTCAAAATTATTGATTATTATTTCCGAGACTTCAAAGACTATAGAGTATTTTCCTTTTTTTTTTCTTTTCCTTCTTTTTTTTTTTTTTTTTTTTGATGTCAAAATTATTCATTCTATAGAAATGACAGCTATTTAAAAGTGCCTGCTAGAAATTGTGCACAATTAATGAATAAATTTGATGGAAGAAAAATTTGATCCATTTTAAAGAATACAATTCCGTCCGTCTCAATCGTTGCTCTCTCTTTCTCTCTCTCTCTCTCTCTCTCTCTCTCTCTCTCTCTCTCTCTCTCTCTCTCTCTATCCAACTTATCTATCTATTCATCGATCTAACTAATTATCTATATTCATTCATTTATCCATATTAATCTTATTAAATACAACAAAGAGAAATATATTTTCTAGCGGTCGTCGACACGTAAGCATTTCAAACTGCTACCGGGTACTTGTGGTCTTGGTTTCAAGGTCGAACTCATGGCTCGTCGAGCACGATCGTGTGTCGCGTCTAAGAGAGAAGTTGACGAAGAAAGACGGAAAACGATGAAAACGTCACGAATGAACGGGTATCTACTTCTCTCTCTCTCTCTCTCTCTCTCTCTCTCTCTCTCTCTCTCTTCTTTTCTTTTTTTTTTTTATCTTCATCGAAGAAGCTAATTGGGTACGCGGTTTACGAGTCAAGGTACCTTGGACGTGTTCCAGAAGAGATCGACAAAAGGAAAGTATGTCTCGTACGAAAATGTGGCTCGTAGAGCAACCTTCGGATTCTCGATCCAAAGTGTTGGTTGTGCTAAAGTTGAAAGGGATAGAGAGGAAAGAAGTGGTGAATAAGGTGGAGGTGGAGATAGAGATGGAGAGGATAGAGGGTAGAGGTAGAGATAGAGATGGAGAGGTAGAGGTAGAGGAAGAGGTAGAGGTTGCGCAATCTTCGAAGATGGAAAACACACTGCTCTGTGTGTTACGACGTAATCGCATGGGCGAGCGTGCCAAGAGTGCCATCGGCCACCTGGATGGTCGATGGAGAACGTCATAGTCGAGTAGGATCAACATTCGCGATACGATCCATACGGATCAAAAGATCATACGCGAATTTTACTGCATATTGTAGATTGGTACTCTTAATACGCGTATGGTTACATTCACGTACATGCAAACACCGATCATTTGTGTTATTAAACTTTGACGATAAGTTTTCTTTTATTACATTTACATAACGGGAAAAATTAATAATATTGTTATTTTATATAATACATTGTTCTTACGAAGTTTCATCGTTTAACGTTATTATGTAAATAATAAAAATCGTATCTAACGCATATAATCGTGGCTTTCGTTGGATCGTCATTATTGACAGGTGGGCAGGGGTGGGGTGAGGGGGCGTTGTTAGGAAATAAATAAATAAATAAATAAAATAATCAAAAATAATGCATTGTTATATACTGTCTATTAATAATTTATTAAAAATGTTATACCCTTCATCGAGACGTATAGATTAAGATTATTCGAAAGAAATAATAAAAATAAAGGAGAGAGAGAGAGAGAGAGAGAGAGAGAGAGAGAGAGAGAAATAAAAGTGAATTATACCCTGTCTATCAATATTTAATTAACGATCTTATTTCTATTATTATCTAATATTAAAATCTTCTTTCGCCGTGCAATATCTCGATAAGGAAGAAAAAGAGGAGGCGGGGTGGGGAAAAGGAAGAGAAAAAAATCACAGAAATACAAAAAAAAAAAAAAAAAGAAGAAAAGACCTTCGAAATGTTTCTCCGATAAAAATACGACTCGTCCTTGTAAAAATAATTGCATGCTAAATAAAACAAAAAAAGACTTTTGAAGAATTTAATATTCCATTTTAAGTGTCTTACTTGATATGACGAAAGAAACAAAAAAAAAGAAAGGAAGAAAGAAAGAAAGAAAAAAGAAGAGAAAAGAAAAAACAAAAAAAGAAATAAGAAATAAATTTAACTGTTGTTTCCAATTAGAATTAAGGTATAGTTGTTAGAAGAAACACACACGAGAGTTATGCTCTGGTATCTTTCGTCGCAACGTCACAGCTGGCTATCCTATCGATCCGTACATGCTTTCTCGCTCTATGCCTATCTATTTGCGCCTTTCTCTCTCTCTCTCTCTCTCTCTCTCTCTCTCTCTCTCTCTCTTTGTCACTCTCTTTCTCTCTCTTTTTCTCTTTCTCTCTATCTTTGTGTCCACGAAGTCACGCACAGAACGGGTCACGCAATGACAACAGACTTCTATACCAAATTTCGAGCGCGTAGGAAGGGCGACCTTTGATTCTTTCTTTTAGAGTTCTTCTTTTCCTTTTTTTTTTTTCATTTCTTTTCTTTTCTTTTCCTTTTTTTATTTATATATATATATATTCGTGTTGCACCAAATATCTTATTCGACAAATATTTTATTTTCTTGGGCCAATGAGAGAAAGTGTTATTATAAAGTTCTACGTTCAAGTTCTCAATTTACTTTTAAATTACCTTTTAGAATCTTAATAAAAGCTTAAAAAATAAATTTTGAAAAACGAAAATTAATATCGTATGATATATTTACTAAGGAAAAATTATATTTATTTATTTATTTATTTATTTATTTATACGTTTATTAGATAAAGGTCGACGGAATATTTTTTTCTCTCCTTTTTCTTTTCTTTTCTTTTTTTTTTTTTTTGTTTCTTTTCCTTCGTTCGATCCGATAAACGCGTTTCTCCGTTCTAATTTTTGTTCTTTTTTTTTTTTTTTCTTTTTCCCTCCCCCCGTGTTCCATTCCTTTTTTCATTCTCCTCTGAAGTTTTTACGTCGGTGTTGTATCTTGTGCCTTTCATTTTTCTCCTTTTATTTCTTTTTTTCTTTTCGATTTTTTTTTCCCCCTTCTTAAATTTGAGACCATCGATCCTCGAGAAAAGATCGATAGTCCCTGGATAAAGGATTCACGGTCGCTATGTATTATATTCACGATCATGGCCCATTTCCAAGTCGGCGTCGGAAAGCGATAATCCTCGAACATTAAACCGTATTACCAATAACAGAGCTTTCCACTTCGACGGTAGTACAGATAAAAGAACGGAAACAACGGCTATGGTTTTCTTTTTTTTATCGACGAATTCTTTTTTGGGGGTATAGACTTTTCATATATCATATACTATAATATATACGTTTGTCTGAGTGATAGATAGCAAGATATCCTGCTAAAGAAGAGTAAGTGAGAGAGAGAGAGAGAGAGAGAGAGAGAGAGACAAATAGAAAAGAAGAATTAGAGAGAAAAATTGAATATAATTAAAGATCAAAAGAAAAGAGAATATCGTAATCAAAAAAAAAAAAAAAAGCAATAGAATGAGAAAGAGGGATAGAGAGAGGGAGAAAGAGAAAGAAAAGAAGGATTAGAAGAAAAAAAAAAAGGATTGCACTCTAAGACTCGATATTGTTAAAGATATAAAATATCTTTAATAAAATAAAAGAAAGATCGAATTAGTTTAATCACTTATCGATCGAACGAATGAAAAATGTAATAATTTTCAAGAGAAAAGTTAAACAATCTCGTAAACAGCTCTCTATTTCATGTAATATTATAGAAGCAAACCTAGGTGCACGCACGCGCGTTTAGTCTCGCACACTCCCACACACGCATGAACATTCCAACGTAATTATCGCAACGTAATTAGCTCGGGTTTGCCACGCACGAGTTAACCAGAAGTACAACGAGATCGAATTAGACGGTGTCACGAAAATAACGTCGAATAAAATTGTACTCGTTTACATTATAAATTGAAAATTATATATATATATATATATATTATTAATAATATTAATTAATGAAGCATATATATATTTATTATAATGACAATTTATAATGAAAAATGTCTGAATTTAATTAGAATTTAATATTTATTTCATACTTAAATTTCTTGTAAATAACGTGAAGGAACATAAAGGAACGATTGTGAAAATAAAGAGAAAGAGAGAGTGAGAAAGTGAGAGAGAGAGGGAGAGAGAAATATGAATGACAGGGTGTTAACAATAACTGCAAAAGTCCTTTGAACGACCGACTTAATTATCAGCAACGAAGTAACCACGAGTGAAGTACCAGAGACGAGTACTTTCCCTTTGTTCTGACCTCATTAGGTCTTCCTTGTTTAACTTCCAGGTCATACAGAAGGGTCGCGAAGAATCCGAATGAAAAGAAAAAAAAAAAAAAAAGAAAAAAAAAAAAAGAGAAAAAAGAAGGAGAAGAAGAAAAGAAAGAAAGAGAAGAAAAAAAAAGATGAAGAAGAAGAAAAAAAAGAAAGGAAGGAAGGAAGGAATGACGTTAATTAAGACTATACCGGTAGAATAGCTAGGGTGAATAGGTAGAGTGGATAAGCAACTAATTCTAATCCATAAATTTTTCTTCTATATCATTCCCATAAGCGCGGTTAATAAAGAGAAAAAAAAAAAAAAAAGAAGAAAGAAGAAGAAGAAAGTAAGAGAGTAAGAGAAAGATAGAGAAAGTTATCTTCAATTTTAATAAGATTATTATATTAGATAAGATTATTTATTTTTGTTTGTTTGTTCCTTGTTCTTTTTTTTTTTTTTTTTTTTCTTTATTTGTCCTTAACATTTGCAAGAAAAGAATTATATAGTGCTAAGTGCTCTTTAACGAGCAAACGAATATTGACCTCTCTCTCTCTCTCTCTCTCTCTCTCTCTCTCTCTCTTTCTCTCTCTCTCTTCGAAGAGCCATAGCAATCTATTAGAAGAGGAAAAAAAGAAATAGTGTAAGAGTGTGAGAATAAACACGCAGTGTGAAAGTGTCAGATTGTGTCTATGTGTATGTATGAAAAAAGTATGAGTGACAGAGGAAAAGGGAGGGAGGGAGGGAGGTAGAGAGAGAGAGAGAGAGAGAGAGAGAGAGAGAGAGAAGAGACAAGTGGCAGACATATCGGGGCAAATCAAAAAGAGACGCAAGTTGATGGTTCGCAAAATAGACGAGATGCCTTGGAATCTCGAGGACACTCGCTTTGTTCCAGTCGAGTGGTCTGAGTCTCGTTAGGTCCTTGTGCCCAGTGGCTCTCAGTCGACAAGTTTGGAAGGTCGAGAAAAAGTAAAGAAAGAAGAAAAGAGAGAGAGAGAGAGCGAGAGAGAGAGAGAGAGAGAGAGAGAGAGGGGTTGTGCACTCTTCTAAGGGGTTGAACGCACCGACTGACTGATGGCCCATTCGGTGTGCACTCTATCTCTCTCTCTCTCTCTCTCTCTCTCTCTCTCGTTTTTTCTCTCTTTTTTCTCTCAAGTAAAAATAAGGAAAGAAGAAGTACTCTCGAATGCACTCTCTCATATCGACCAACTCAGTCTTCAGCATTTCTTCGGCAATTTCTTTAACAGAAAGAATTCAGTAATCCTCCTTTAAAAAGAAAAACTATCTCTCTAACTATCTATATAAGAAAAACTATAAAATTTTCTCTCAAATTATCTTACGTTACTATTTTTAAAAATATTGATAGAGAAAGAAAGAAAGAGAGAAAAAGAGAGAGAGAGAGAGAGAGAGAGAGAGAGAAAGGGTGAGATTTTGAAAAAGAAAAAAAGGAAAAATGAATTATTTTCAATTATAATCTTCGAATAAATTCAAACAAATGGATTTAATTGGAATCATTGATAATTTTTACAAACAATCGAAATCGTAAGTTAATATTTATTCTTTTATCCAATATATTTTGCAAAAATGACTACGTCCTTTCTTCGGTTAGCAAAAGAGATAGAGAGAAAGAGAAAGAGAGAGTGAGTGTACGTATGTGTGTGTGTATATGTATGTGTGAGAGAAAGAGAGAGAGAAAGATTCTAGTAGTCTGTGTCTATTTTGAGAATACGACGTGCAGACACCGATAAACTCGTCTTGATATTTCTAGAATCTCCGTTCTATATCTTCTTTTTTCATTTCTTTTCTTTTATCTTTTCTTTTTCTTTTTTTCCATCCGTCTTGAAAGATTTGAAAAGTGCAAAGATATAAGTAAATCTTTTAGTATTTGAGAACGTATTTCTTTTATACATATATCTACCTACATAACTAATTCGTTCTTGTAATAAGTTTCTCGCGTGATCAAAGGAAGACTAAAAGTTTTCTAATAAATCGCACGTG
>NC_062188.1:4012007-4022007 GCF_912470025.1 Vespa velutina
ATATGTATGTATGTATATGTATATATATATATATATATATATATATGCATATATTTATATGTATCTATCTCCCTTTAAAATAAAATATTTCTTCCGTCGGTAATGTTTCGATCTTTCTAGATTATTTCGTATTCATGAACCGTGTTCATGAATATATTCTGAATAAAAAATCTTTGTAATATTCAAAACTGATAATACATTTTTCGTTAGATAGATATCTATAATGTATATAAATATATACATTATAACGTTATCATAGATATCTAAATATATATATTTATATATTGATTATGTATATATACAATATACCTATATTATTTATATACTAATTATACTTATATATTAATTATATGTATATATATATATATATTTATTTATTTATTTATTCAGATATACAAAAGGAAGTAGAAGAAAAGAAAGAAGAAAGTAGAGAATCTTTCATATATATATGTATACATATATATATATATATATATGTATATATATATAGGGTAGGCGTAATGAAAGTAGTCGAAACAACAGTCTAGAAGTAGCACTTTGAACCCGTCGAACCGTTTTATTTCGAGGAGTGGGTCGAGTGCTCGAGCGATGCGTCTCTTTGCTAATCGCGCGTCATCACAGAAACGTAATGAAAAGAGAGAGAGAAAGACTGAGATAAGAGAGAAAGAGAAAGAGACAGAGATAAGAGAGTGAGGAAAAGAGAGAGAGAGAGAGAGAAAAAGAGAGAAATATGGTAGGTACTCGTTCGGATAACTAATTAGCATGACGGCACGACGACAGGGCGAAGAGAAAGAGAAAAAGAGAGAGAGAGAGAGAGAGAGAGAGAGAGTAAGAATGAAAAAGAGAAAGAGAAAGGAGAGAGAGAGAGAGAGAGAGAGAAGAGATAGGCGAGATAGAAGGAAAAATAAATGAAGTGAACGTACGACTTCATGGGTATCCATTGTTGTCCCTCTTCCGGGCTTTCCACATCGCAACTCATCTCGAGATTCTTGTTCCCTTGAATTCTAACACCTCGGGAGTCTCGATGGAAAAAAAATCGGAAATCGATGCTGCGAGAGAGAGAGAGAGAGAGAGAGAGAGAGAGAGGAGGGGAGAGAGAGAGAGAGAAGAGAGGGAAAAAAAAAGAAAAGATAGGGAACGTTATATGAGAATCTAATGAATCTCCTCGTTTATGCGGGTTCGAACTTACAGCTTCCGAGATAAGTAATATAAAAGATTCAAAAGTGGATCCGCCATCGTTCCTCTCTCGCATATCTCACGAGACATTATAAATCCAGTTGCGTTTTACTCTCTCATTAAATACTCTAGCAATAATTCAACAGGTAATATTTGAACGCGGCTAAAAGTTCCCTCTTTTTTTTTTTTTTTTTTATTTTTCTATTTTTTCTTTTTTTTTTTTTTTTTTCTCGTCCCTTTGCCTTTTTTTCCTTCCCGTATCTCCCGACGAACAACTTCTTAAGTTTTCTTCTTCTTCTTCTGCTTCTTCTTCTTCTTGTTTTCCTTTTTTTTTTTTCTTTTCTTTTCTTCTCCTTTTACTTTACTTCATCCTTTCAATCTTTATTCTCCCCTTCTTTTTATACCTTCCTTCCAATCCCGCTCCTTCTCATTCCCTCCCTCCTTGTCATCCCCTTTCTCCCCTTCCCAATTATATCTTTTAATTTCTCTTTCACACGAAACGCATACGACAGATTTTTGATAGACGAGCAATAAACGCGCGGACTCTGTTGGAGTTTATAGACTAAAAAAAAAAAAATTATATAAATATATATATATATATATGTGTGTGTGTATGTGTGTACGTATGTATGTGTGTATATGTATATATATATATATATATGTATATACGAATATAAAACAAAACAAAAGAAAGAGGAAAAAAAAAAGATCAAACAAGAAAATATCCAACCATAAATATGGATTAAACGTAGTTGAATACTTTGTTTGGCGTCGTTAAAAAAAAAAAAGAAAAAAAAAAAGAAAAAAAGAACGATTTTAAAGTTTTGGCCGATCGTCAAAGTTTTCTACGAAGAAAACGACGCACGAGACAATGTGCGTTGTTAACAACAACGGCGAAAACTTTTCTCCGGAGCTTTTCCTTTTCTAACAAGAGCTCTCATATATTATACGATATTCTTTTATCGTCAACAAAACGTAATTCATATGCTACGAATTTCTTCACGAGGATCGTAAATTTTTTTTCCCCCTTCACCCCGAAATATGTGTTATATTATTTTCCATCTATATTTCCGACCAAAATGAGAATTTCTTTTCTTCGATGAAAAACAACAAATTTTATTTTATTATATCTTAACGTTTATCGATTTACGTAAAGTTATACGTAGCTGCAAGCTCGAACACCGATCGATCGATCAATCGAATGAAAATGATCATCGATTGACTTTGTTTGTTTGTTTGTTTGTTTGTTTCTTTTTTTTCGAGAGAGAAAAAGAGAGAGAGAGAGAGAGAGAGAGAGAGCGAGAGACAGAAATGGAGGGAGAAGGAGATGAAGAAAGAGAGAGAGAGAGAGAGAGAGAGTGAGAGTGAAAGAACCAATCAGAGTCACAATAAAAGCACACACGAATGACAGTCGCGATTAAGAGCTGAGCTTCTCTCTCGCAAGCTCGGTACGCGGTCGTGGCAGAGACTGCAAGTTCGCGTCTCTCGCCTGACTCTTCACCGATCGTCTTCGTCGTCGTCGTCGTCGTCGTCGTCGTCGTTGTAGTCGTAGTCGTCTTCGTCGACGTCGTCATCTTCGTCGTCTTCGTCTTCGGAAGCTCGTCTTATCTTGGCGAGCTTTCGCGGCGTAAGCTTTCGAAATTAACGCTGAGAAACCTCGTCCTATTCTCTTTCGGTCCCGTTTAACACGGTCGAATCCACTAGGAAAACGTTAGGTATGAGAGAGAAAGAGAGAAAGAGAGAGAGAGGAGGGAAGGGGAGGGAAGGGGGATCGTTTTTTTGCAGAAAATCGTTGCGGTCATTGTACCTCTTTGTCATTTTATCGACGAAAGATAAAAAGAGAAAGAGAGAGAGAGAGAGAGAATTTTTGAGAAAAAAAAAAAAGAAAAATTCATAATTAATTATAAATTTGTAATATATTGATCAATTTTCCGACTAACTTGCATATAATTTGCGATAACATTTTATTGTATTTTAATCCGTTATTTCACCGATTGGATTATATTCGTATATATATATATATATTTATATATATAATTCATCAAAATTTTTTTTCAATAAAAATCAAATAATTTCATCGACTCCACTACGAGAATCACATCTTATTTCATTATTATATAATTTTAAGACAGAGATCAATTTATCAATTAATCAACAATAGAGTTAATATATATATATATATATATATATATATATATATATTATTTAAATATATTTCAACGTAATCAACAATTTATCCACAATATCTTAAAATTAATCAATATAAAAAAATATGGAAACATCAATGATATCCAACAAGTATAGTTTCTTGATCGATTTAAATGTGTTAAATTGAACGTTCTATTAATTAATCTATTCAATCAAATTACATATATTGGAATTAACTGACCTTTTAATTAAAACCCAAATATCACAACAGGTAAATATTATATACTATCAATCAATGATATTGAAATAGTTGTTATAGGTCGGATTGAGGCAAAAGGAGAAAGAGAAGGGTAGTGGGGTGGTGGGGTGGTGGAGTAAAACGTTGTATGACGTCACGTTGGCAAGCAATACGTGATGTCATCGAATACGCGAAAAGGGTTATGGGTGGGCGACGGACTAGGCTATCCGGTGGGGAAAAATAAGGGGAAAGAGAAGTGGGAGGGAGGAGAGAGAAAGAGATAAAGTGGTGGTGCGGGTGTGGGTGGGGTTGGGTGAGGGAGGTTGAGGGGGAGGGAGTGGAGGTAAAGCACGAGCACGAGTACGAGAACGAGCGGGAGGACGAGCACAACTATTCTTGGCTGCTTCGAACGCTGTTCTCGTCTCCTCGCTCACCTCGCCGCTCGCTTTTTCGTTGCGTAACGCGCGAGAAAGCTTTTCTGGAGGAGTCGCTCGCGCGAAATGGCCACTCGAAAGAAAGAGAGAGACAGAAAGAAAAGAGATAGATAGATAGAGAGAGAATGAGAGAGAGAGAGAGAGAGAGAACTCCGTGCAAAATTACGAAAAAAAAGGAAAGAAAAATAAAATAGAAATGACTTTGAGCGATCCGTTTCAATTTTATTTCTTTTTCTTTTTTTTTTTTTTTTGTTTTTTTTTTACGACTTTAAACCATGCTCTCGATTGTCCCTGAAATTTTTCATATAACAAACAAACAAAATTACAAAGTTTAAAAAAAGAGCAGGAATCATTTCAATTATCAATATGATCGTATCGTTCTCATTGACGTTCTCGACGATTATACGGAAATTTTTTTAGAATTTATTGAATTGCATTTCTCTTTTTTTTTTCTTTTTTTTTTATATATATTAAAGAATTGTAATTGCTAATTATTCTTTCTATTCTTCGTGCTAAAAGATCGTTGTCGATAATTTTTCTTCTTTTGCTTTGTCTTATGAATATGCACGTATACGATTTGTAAATAATAAAGAGAGAAAGAGAGATAGATCAAGAGATAGAGAGAGATACCGAGAGAGAGAGAGAGAGAGAGTATACACTTATATTAGCGTATGTATATATATATATATATTAACTTATAAGTATATTACTATCATTTATCAAATATATTACTATCATTTATCGTCTATCTTTTCTAACGAGATAAGATTTGATGTTACAAGATCGTAATTTTACTATGAAAAAATGTGCAAATTAACAATTATGCAATTTTTTTAAACAATATCTATTACACATACTTATCGTTCTTTCTCTCTCTCTCTCTCTTTCTCTTTCACGCTAAAAAAAAAGAAATAAACTGTCATAACTAATTGTAAAACATAGACAATGATTATACGAATTTTAAACAATCGATTTGTCCAAATCTCTTTCTAACAATGTTGAGGAAAAAAAGAAAAAGAAAAAGAAAAAGAAAAAGATTATAACTAATTGCTAGAGACTAATCTAAAATCATTATTCCAAATATTATACCAAAGGATATTGTTAATTAAATCTATATTTCTCATTCGTTCTTCGACAATGTTAAACAAGAAAGAAGGCAAAAGAAAAAAAAGAAAAAAAGAAAAATGAAGAAAATTCTATACCAATATACATACGTACGTACGTACCACCACATAATAACACAAATTCCAACGATACGACGTGTACACTCGTTTTATCGACGTTTCCATTCACTTGTAATCACTGTTTGAAGAAGAAAAAAGAAAACAAGGAAAAAGAAAAAAAAACGAAAGGAAACGAAAAAAAAAAAAAAAAAAGGAAAAGAAAAGAAAAAGTCACGAGAAAAATCACTGAGACTTGAGAACTCGCGGGAGGAACAAGGGAAAAAGAAAAACAAAGCGAAAAAAAAAAACGAAGAAGTAAGAAAAATAACAGAAAAATACATATATATATATATATATATATATATACATATATATACAATATAATAAATAAATTTCCTTCTCATTCAAAAGTAAAGATCTGGTTGAAGAGTTATGCGAATAGTAGGCAATAGGAATACATTTATTGGCGCTCCGGGAAGCTCGATGTGCTTTACTTTGGAAAGTCAAGTGGCCATCAACGTCACGAAGAAGCAAGAGAGGGAGAGATAGAGAGAGAGAGAGAGAGAGAGAGAGAGAGAGAGAGATACCGAGATTGAGAAAGAAAGAGAGAAAGAGAACGATTTAGAAAGAGAGAGAGAGACAGAGAGTGACTTAGAGAAAAAGAGAGAAAATGAGAGAAAATGATAGAGACCGTAAGAGTAAAAGAGAAAGAGTGAGAGAGAGAGCTGAAAAGAGAGAGAGAGAGAGAGAGAAAGAGTGAGAAGAGGAAAGCACGGAGAATGAGTTTGTTGTTTTAAGAGAAGGCGCCATCGACTTAACACGCTCTCCGCATCGTTTTGATGTTACCGCCCGAAGGTGCCTGCAGGTGGTCGGAAATGAAGAGTAGTAGTAGTTCGTTTAGCGCCTTTCAATCAGCTCGTTTCGCACGTTCGGCCCCTTTCGAACTCGTTGGATGCCACTCTTTTCTCTTCTCTTTCCTTTTACTCGATACCACACTCGAGCCACATTACTCTATCCTTTTTTTCTTTTCTATGTGTCTATGAGAGTATCTGTCTTTATCTCTCGTACACTCTGTGCGTATCTTTCTATTTCTTTCTCTTTCTCTATTATGCGATCAAAGATTACGCAATCGATAACTACAAGCCGATGAAAAGAGTTTCCCCTATCGTTGCTCTTTTTCTCTCTCTCTCTCTCTCTCTCTCTCTCTCTCTCTCTCTCTCTCTCTCTCTCTATCTCCCTGTCTCTTTCTCTCTCTTTTTCTTTTTTCTTTCTTTTTTTCTCTTTGTTCCTATTCTTTTTTCTCTTTTTTTCTTTCTTTCTTTCTTTCTTTGTACCCGATGCAACATGAAACATGCTCTGCATCTCTTTTGTGTTTAATATGTAAACAGATATACATATGTTCTATTGTGTGCATACAATGTGTCCCAAAACTGTTTGGATATTTAGTAACGTTTGAAATAAAATCAATGAAACTTAAAATGGACTATGAGTGTTTTAGAGTATTTTTTTTTCTTTTTTTGAAATTTTAAGAAAATTTCTCGCACGCATTTCTTTCGAAAAATTGGATCAAATTGATAGATCGAACCATCGATGATAATTCTTACATTTTGATTTGTTATTATTCGTATATATTTATATATATATATATATATATATATATACGAATACATGTATATATGTACGTACGGCCGTCATTATTTCTAAACACCGGAACTTTTTTATTCTCGTTTATGTCCCTCGTCGTGATTTCATACATAATTTCTCCCATTTATAACTTTTTTCAACTCGGTCAAAACGAATCGATATAATTATGCCGATAGATATGTACGCGACGGGAAGATGAAACCACTAAAGGATCATAATGCCGGACATCCTTTTCTCTTTAACCATCATCAACTTAAATCGTTTATCATGACGATAGAAAAGTAACGAAAGATATTTCTTTTCGATTATATCTTTCAATGAGTTCGATAATTGACAAATAAAATCGAATTATTGGCGAAAGCGAATAAGAATTTCTTTTGATAGTTTTTTTCTTTCCTCTTTTTTTTTTCTTTCTTTTTTTTTTTTTCTTTCTTTTTTTTTTTTTTTCTTTAAATACCTTCAAATACGTCAAATTAACTTTTTCAAAAGTGAAATCAAAAATTATAACGTATTTGTCGAATGATACGATTAAATGATATTTGAAGATAAATTCGAAAAAGAACAAAAAAGAAAAGAAAAGAAAAGAAAAGAAAGTACATGCAATAATTTATGTAAATGGATAAGCTAAAAATAGAAATAAATGGGAAGACAATTAAATAATATTTAAATAGAAATCGTAAGAAAAATAAATCGATATAAGAGGAAATATTGAATGAGGAGAAATAAATTTTGTAAAAAATAAATTAAAGAATATTGAAATAAATAATACTGACGTAAAGGTTCCTTAGGTTTCAAGCTGAGGTCAGAGAAGACGAATCAAATGAGTAAGGTAAGGCAAGAGACCTGCCTCTATCTCTCTGTCTCTCTCTCTCTCTCTCTCTCTTTTAAACTATGACTATGATAAATTATACAGTAGTGACTATCGATCTCACCGCGCCTAAGGTCAGACACTACGGCAAAATCGAAACCAAGCCGACCGCTGCTGAGAGTGTGTCGAAGTCGAAGTGAATAAATTCAATTTTCCCGCTCTAAACAAAAGAGAAGCATTCCTAAGCTGGCTTGCGGAGAAAGGAGAGAAAGGATGAGAATGATCGAGGGTTAACTCGATCATTCTGTCCTCCCATTGAAAATATTCTCTTGGCTTCCCGTTATTACGATAGAAAATTGGATTCCGACCATTGGATTGGATTCCACAAATATTATTCACCGATCCGATTGTTCTAATCACAAATTTACGACAAACTCAAATTTCGAACTATTCCATTATTATTATTATATATATATATATATATATACACATACATACACATATTTATATATATGTATACATATAATCATATTAATAATTAAAATATATATTATTCTTTTATAATCATTATTTTGAATAAAATTTTAACTTTATATATATATATATATATATATATCCACTCTAATACAACAATTTCTATTATATTATTTTATAAACGTTTTATTATCCCTATTAAATAAATAAATTATTCAATAAATATATTTGATAATAGTAAACGTTTGAAACGTGACCGATCGATCCTTTAAGACGTCGATAGCTAACAAATGAAATGTTTCTCTTTCGTTTCATTTGTTTATATACTACTTGCTCATATAACCTACTAGATCACGTAGTACACTGACTTACGTACTACACTAATATCCATCAAAACTGAGAACATTGATAATGTCGAGTTTTAATCGGCAAATATACGTAACTATAAATGCCACGTTTAATTTACATACATGCATGCATCATACACACACATATATATATATATATATGCATGTATATAAAATTTACATAGAATTGGCATCACATCGTCGTTAGAAAATGGCAAAATGTTTTGCCAAAAAGCGAATGAACCAATTCGTCGTATTCCTTAGTAATTTTGTACGTCCGGTTTTCGATCCCGCGGAACAACGCTTAGTGGTGGATGTTCTTAAGGAGTGGAACGGCGCCACCAACATTTTTGGCTCCTGATTGTGAAAATAAATCATACGGGTTAAGCGTGAAAGCAAGTTCCTTCTCTTTCTTCCGCTTCCGTTATTATTTCGAAGAAATATTGAAGATTCCACTTTCGATCGAAACGTTAAATGCATTATGCGAATCCAAATTGTTCTTACATTTAATAAAATTCTTAGATCTACGTGTGCATCTGCTTTTAATGACTTTTCTTTCTCCTTTTTCTTTTTCTTTTTTTTTCTTTTTTTTTTTTATTTTATTTTTATTTTTGTTCCCTTTTTTGTTTTTGTTTTATCTACGGCGTCTTACGACGAATTCTTTTCCTTCTTCATTTTTTTTCCCTTTTTCTTTCTTCTTTTATTTTTTTATTTTTTGAAATTATTTCCAACTTTTTCAAATTTTTTTTTCTTCCAAACGATACGTACGATACGTCAAAGAGATCTATTCTTTTATTCGTTATTAAAATTCTTGATCGTCATTTGAAATTTCATCGAGATGATTTAATTATTTGAAACGATCTCGGACACATTTTAACAAATCGTTTCAAAGGGAATGTTACAAATCGCTATCTTCTTTTTACAAGTACAAAAAAAAAAAGGTCTAGCATTACGTATAAGAAAGTAATATTATCGTAATAAGTGTTAATCGTAAAAAATTAATTGTATGAGAAATGTACATTTACGTCGTTAAAAATCAGTACATCGTCTTCATCGATTATGTGAAATAGCGCGTTGTAAATTTCTATTTTTTTATTTTTTTTTTTTTTAATCAATATCGAGATAGAGCGAGAAAAAAAAAAGAAATTTAACGATTATCGATAAGTATTAATTCAATGACTAAAAAGAAAAAAAAAGATATATATATATATACCATCGTCAAAACGAGTATATCGTTTAAATGCAAAAACTATTCGTATCTGCGTCGAATGATTTCTTTAGAGAAATAAAAATATATTTGAACGATCGAAGTCAAAAAAAAAAAAAAGAAAAAAGAAAAAAAAAGAAAAAGAAATAACAAGAGATTCTTTTTCTTTTTCCCCCAAGAAGAATCTCACAAAAAAAAAAAAAAGGGAAGGACTTACCATCCTTCCTGTAGTAGAGGATCTCGAAGTGTTTCTCGACGCCTGCAGCGAGAGCGTCGCGCAGGGCTGCGACTGCATGCGGTGACGTCATCGGTCCATGTAGAAATTCGCAGACCGCTGGTCTTTGCATCACTTCCGCCCTGG
>NC_062188.1:4027007-4029507 GCF_912470025.1 Vespa velutina
AATAAAATTCTGATAAATTCTCAAATGGAAAAGATCGTCTCTTACCCGATGATTTCTCTCGGGGATGATGTAGCAAAAGGAGAAAAAAAAAAAAGACAGACAGACAGATAGACAGACAGACAGAAAGAGAGAGAGAGAGAGACAGAGAGAGAGAGAGAGAGAGAGAGAGAGAGAAGGAAAGAGAGAAAGAGAAAAAGAGACAGAGAAAGAGAAAGAGAGAAAAATAGACAGAGAAAGAGAAAGAGGAAGAGAAAAAGAGACGGAGAAAGAAAAAGAGGAAGAGAAAAAAAGAGAGAGATTCTTGTGCACGTAGAATTCGTAAAGACGAATACATAGTAGAAGGAAGACCACCTAGGCAGCCCTCCTTTTCACGAACCCGGCCCGTCTCGTCGCATCGCATCGCGTCTTTCGGTTCGAGTTTATCGGCCGTACTAGAAATAGATTTTGCCGACTTCACACGACGTAGTGACGCTTTAGACTTGGCAGAGCCTACGACCCTTAGCCCCAAGGATGTCACTTGCCCCGTCAGAGAGATTCAGCTTTTCTTCTTCTTTTATTTATTTATTTATTTATTTATTTATTATTATTATTATTATTATTAGTTATCTCTTTAGATTACGTTACGAAAATCATCTTAATGTCAATTAACGCGTGCATATTCGATCGTTCTTCTTTCTATATCCTATATTATATTTAATATTTTTTCTATGAAAATATTTGATATTTTGATCGACTATTCAAATTATTTCAATATACGTATTATATATTATATATTATTTATTTGTTGGAACGATTTGATTAATAATTTTTGCAATAAGTTATTTTTTTCTTTTTTTTTCTTTTTTTTCTTTTTTTTTTTTTTTTTTTTTTTTTTTTAATTGATTTCATTTAATATCACAAACGCGACGTATGCAAAATTTTTTACATTGTAAATTCATATTTGAAATGTGATTATATTTATTAGATCGTTTTATTGTAATAAAAATTTCTTTGCTCTTCTCATTAATTATACAAATAAAAAAATTATTTATCGAGTCTCACATCTCGAAAATTATAAATAAGAAATTTTTTACTTCATTTCGTAGCCTTGAAAAATAATAAAATTAAAAATGTGCTCATTGTAAAATATCACATTTATTGGTTTTATATATAAATAAGTATTTTTATATCGTACTAAAGTTTTTAATAAATGATTCAATAAAATAAGTAACAAATATACTTAGGTTAAATTGTAGATAAATACATTTAAGCCGATTTATAAATAAATACCGTTTCATTATATCATTATTCTTATTATATATTTATTTCCGAATCAATTCATTGTAAATATTTACGCTTTAACCTTATTTCAATTTTTTTTTTTTTTTTTTTTTTTTTTTTTTTTTATTTCTTCGTAATAACGAATGGGACGCATCAATACGTTTTCCATTTTTCTAAATAAGATCAATATAAGAGCATTTTATTTTCTCGTAACTCTCGACAAATCGCATTCTCTTTGTAGACGCGTTTTATATCTTTCGAAGCAAAAATATGGTTCGAAAAGAAGCTTACATTACGCTGGTACATCAGTTTACGTATATATATGTATCTATATGTATATATATATATATACATGTATATATGTATATGTATATATCTATGTACGTATATATAAGTATACATATACTTGGATAGACTAGTAGACACGCGCAAGTCCCTCCGGCGTAATCGTTTTCAAAAGAAATCCGAAAATCGATAACCCATTTGTTCCGGCAGATTCTAAAACTTGCTCCAACGAACGAACCAATCCTGTGTCTGTTTCTTTTTGACCAATCGCAAGAGTCCTTCCCAGTAAAAATTAATCGGAAATAGAGATATGAATTATGTGAACTATCCGAAATTCATTTCGATTGTTCTATCGATTTTAATAATTCAATCGGTCGATAGATTAATCGTAAAAAAAAAAAAAAAATTTATCAACAAATCATCAACAATTCTTAATGTTACTTTCAAACGCGCGCATAATTCGCAAACATAATTCGTATATTTGTTATTCGTTAAGTTTTATCTCATTGATTGATCGTTAATTTATTATTTAATTTTTATTTATTTATTTTCTTTTCTTTTCTTTTTTTTTTTTTCCTTCATTACACCAGATCATACGTTTCACATTATATCCTCTATGTTTATGCTTGCGTAAGAGAATAATTACGTTCGTGAAAATTTTTATTTACAAAAAAAAAAAAAAGAAATGTTTTTCGCTTTAACGCAAAAGATCAATTTCATTTTTTTGAAAAAATTAAAAATATCTTATCTATATAATTTCTTTTTTCCTTTCTCATCGCATAATTTTTGTTAAACAGAAGTAAACCGATAATTAAAGCCCTAAAGTAAAATGATTTTACTTTAAACTTAAAAGAGATGATAGATGAATTATAAAAAAAAAAATTCATAACTTTTTTTTTTCCTTCTTTTCCCCCACTTCCCCACCCCGCAACCTCTAAATTGTACTTACTTCATG
>NC_062188.1:4034507-4049507 GCF_912470025.1 Vespa velutina
CTCTCTCTCTCTCTCACTTTTTTCTTTCTCTCTCTCTTTCTCCCTCCCTCTCCTATCTCTATCGGATCTATAGATCTAACAAAGCGGAATGACGGAGAACGCGGACGCGTTAACGAGTTCAAAAGAGACAGGGAGGAAGAGAGAGAGAGAGAGAGTGAGAGAGGAGAAGGGGCGAGGCGTGGGGAGGGGGTGTGGGAGGGTAGGAAGGAAGAAAAGAAAAAAGAGCGTAGGTTCGCGAAGGACCGTGGGGAATTTTAAATATCCATCCTGGCAAAGATCCAAAGTTTCTGGACGAATTTATCGTCGGAACGCACGCGTTCGATCGTGACCATGTTCCACGTACATACGTCACATAAGCTATACGAGAGTAAGATCGAGAGGTGTCTGTGTCCGTGTATCCGTGTGTTTTTGTGTGTGTTTTTTATTTTTTTTTTTTTTTTTGTATAGGACGGATCAGTTGAAGAGGATATATAGAGATGGAAAGATTAACACTTTATTGTGATTTCCGTTCACTTCGCAAGTGTCATTGTCATCGAATAAAACGGCTATTGTTACTTTCATTCATTTATGAATATTTCTCTCTCTCTCTCTCTCTCTCTCTCTCTCTCTCTCTCTCTCTCTCTCTCTCTCTCACATATTCACATACACACACACAACAATCTCATATTAATATATTTTCTTGTTTCTATTTGACTTCTATTGTTTTGTACTATCGTAGTATCGATAGTAACGTAGTGTATATGTTTGTAATATATTTTATTATATTTTTGACTATTTTGTATTTCTTTTTATTGAGCTAACATCCATAAAAATAAATATTATGTCCCTCTCTCTCTCTCTCTCTATCTCTCTATCTCTTCCTCTCTATCATATCCTATCTATCTATATGTCTATCTATCTATTTGTCTGTCTGTTTATCTATCCATCCATATATATATATATATATGTCTTACACAGGGTGAGCTAAAAATTCCTAGACTTGTAGTTTAACAATCTGAAAAAAAAATCATCCTGAAAAGTCTCGAAAGAGTATCAATTTATAATACCACCATGGAACTTTTCGTCCATTCTATACGTATAATCATTATTTTAGTATGTATCATATATTTTATCTATTTTATTTTTAGTCATCCTATAACTGTTTCTTCGTATTTTCCATACCGTGGCAAAATCCATAAAAATAAATTATGTTTCTCTCTTCCTCTCTCTCTCTCTCTCTCTCTCTCTCTCTCTCCCTCTCTCTCTTTCTCTCTATCTATCTATCTTTATCTATCTATCTATCCGTAAGTTTTACCGCGTATATAGTATTTCCCTCATTTTTCACTATCTTCAAACATTTATTTTTTTTATTTTACTCCATGATAAATCATGTTTCCTTTTCTTTCTATCCCTTTGTCTTTGAACAGAACGTATCACATGATAAAAATCGTATATATACAAAGCGATGCTTTAATTTCTTCTTATTCTTTTCTCTTTTTTGCGTTACTTCTTTTTTTTTTTTTTTTTTTTTTTTTTTTATATTTCTTTTTTCCTTTGTTAAGCTTTGAAAAACTTTTCAAAGCAACCGAGCGAACGAACGAACGAACGAACGAACGAACGAATGACCGACCGACCGACTAACCGAACTATCTCGAATCATGAATAAATAATAAAAACCACGGGTATCTTGAGAAAAAAATAATTGAAAGCAATCAAAGATTACGAGATGTTACACGATCGTCGATGTTTTAATAGTTTTGAGACACGAGAACGAAAGGTAGTGCCAGGTTTCGTGTTTCTTTATTTCTTCCTCTCTCTCTCTCTCTCTCTCTCTCTCTCTCTCTTTCTCTCTCTCTGTCTCTCTCCCTTTTCCTTTTTCTATTTTTTTTTTCTTCTTTCTTCTTCTTCATTTCTAATTATGTCTTTCGTATAAGTGAAAAAACATTATTTTAGGATGAACTTAACGTGTATTACCTTGACACCGATTTCATAACAAAGAATATTAATAATTGGCATAACATAAAAAAAGGGTCCTCAACTTTCATCGAACAATTTGAAATTTTTACTTTTCCGATCAAACGAATAATCGTAAAATCAAATGATCCTTTCTTTCTTTTTCTTTGTTTTTTTTTTTTTTTCTTTTTTTTTTCCCATCGACGATTCGAAATGTGGAAGAAGAAGAAGAAAAAAAAGAAGAGATTAATGAGAATAAAAAAAAAAAAAAAAATAAAAGAATAATAAAAATACAACGTTTATCTCGACAAGAATATTATAAGATTATATCGAATCATGGTATCGTTTGTTAATTTTTGATAAAATATGAAATTGGGAGAGAGTTATCCTATATCGATCATCTAAATTGGACCTCATCAATTACTTTCCTTTTTCTTCCCTTGCTTTTTTTTTCTCTTTTTTTATCCTTTTCTCTTTTTTTTTTTCCCCCTTTTTTTTCTCTTTTTTTTCTTCTTCTTTATGACTGAATTATAAATGACATTTGATATTTGATAGTAGGTAAATATATCAAGTTAATGAGTTATTTATGTTATTAAGTTAATAAGAAGAGAAATGAGACGTAAAAAATTTATGAAATCAATTTTAAGAATCAGATTGATATCATATTTTAGTCCAATTCATGTGCTTGACAATAATTCTAATATATGATTATGGATCTACATTTTTTTCTTTTTTATATTGTCATAAATGCAAATTCATTTCAGACGTTTATGTCATGATTAGAATAAAAAAAAGAAAAAAAAAAAGAAAAAACATATTTCAAAATTAACATATAATAATAATAATAATTATTATTATTATTATATGTTAATATAATATTTTCCTTATATTCCATATCAATTTCATTCATAAACATGATACATTTAAATAAATAAAGTAGATAAGTAGAATCCGATTTGGATTATACAATATAAGTACTTATGTATTACTTAACATAATAATCATTATATATATTTGAATACACCTATATACATATATATATATATATATATATATATATTTTTTATACATCCTTATTACGTATCACATTCATGAAAACAAATAATTTCAAATCGAAAAAACTAATAAGTAAGTAAAACCAATAGCAATTTGATTAATTTTATAAAATGAAAAGAAAAGAAAGAAAGAGAAAAAGAAGAAAAGTAGGAAATTCCTTCGAAAAAAATAATTCATACTTCGAAAGGGGAAAAAAAAAAATGGTAAAAGAAAAAGGAAGAAAGAGAAATTATAAAAATTAAAAAAAATAAGAAATAATAATAATGATAATAATAATAATAATAATAATAATAATAATAATAATAATAAAAGAAAGAAAGATAAAACCGATACAAATGTTCAACAAATAGAAATTCTATACTATGAAATATTTCAAATGATCCAATTTTGAATTACTCTCCCTTCCTGAATATGAAATAAAATGATACAGTACTGGCGTTGCCACGAGACGAAGCAGTTATGAAAGGTAAAAAAGGATAAAAAAAAGAAAAGAAAAATAAAAGATAAAAAAGAGTTTTGTAAAAAGAGTAAGAGAGAGAGAGAGAGAAAGAGAGAGAGAGAGAGAGAGAGAGAGAGAGAGAGAGAGAGAGAAAACAAAAGATTAATCTCAAAAGACAAGATCCTTTCTCGACGGAGTGACTTTTAATTTAAACCGTGCGGCCGTAGCCCCAGTGTGTTCTTTTAGACGGTGCACCGACCTCCGCCGACTCGCTAAAATCGCGCACCGGCAAATTTGTCAGCTCTTCTACGGAAGGCAAAGAACAAAGATACGTTTGCTTTGGGTCCTCTCAGTCCGTCTCGCGAGCTTAAAACGTGCCGCGAGCGTGCAAACGGACACCACTTCGCTTTACCGACCGATGCTCTTTCATTTTATCTCTTTATCACTCTCTTTTTCTCCCTCTCTCACTCTCTCACACTCACTCACTCACTCACTCACTCACTCTCTCTCTCTTTCTATCTCTCCATCTCTTGTTCTCTTAATCTTTCTCTTTCACTCTCTCTCTCTATCTATCTATCTATCTATCTATCTATCTATCTATCTATCTATCTCTCTCTATCTCTAACTCTCTTAATCTCTCTTTATCATATACCATTACACGTCTTAAATACATAAGCATAATAGAAAGAAAGAAAGAAATATATATATATATATATATTTATTTCTTTATATATTATCTATCTATATATATACACTTATATAGTCATCTCGCTTCACTTCGAATTAACGTGGAAAATGACGCGGGAAGAGTATCGAGGGTCATCGCGTGTATCGGACACGTTGATAAATCTATTGCCCCTGGTGTGAATAAAGAGAGAGAGAGAGAGAGAGAGAGAGAGAGAGAGAGAGAGAAGAAAAAAATAACAAAAATTCGACTTTTTCGAAAGACCATCAATCATTTCTCCAGTATGTGTCATCACTGTAGAAATTATTCGTGCGATCGTTTTTCCTCAACTTTCGAAAGAATTTCTTATGATTATGTTTACCAATGGTATATTTCCATCGAGAAATGGATTATTTTGGAAATTTCGAGATTATCCAAATATTCTCTTTCTATTTCTTTTTTCTTTTCTTTTTTTCTTTTTTTTTTAAATATTTTTTCATTATTTTTTTGTTGTGTTCTCTTCGTTTTAATTACGATTTAACCTACATAAATGTTCACTACTTATCAAGTTCTTATTAAATTAGTTTTCTTCAAAAAAAAAAAAAAAAAAAAAAAAAAAAAAAAGAAAAAAAGAGAAACAGATTAATAAAATAAAATAAAAAGAATTTCTATCGATCTTTCTCGCGCATTTCTATAGAAAAATTCATTAATTAATTCGAATGAATTATTCGCGAATAAATGAAGAAAAATATAAATAATTGTATAAATATTATATAAATAAAAAATACAAATATAAATATTTAAATCAATATTAAATAATGAAGAAATTAATTGAAAAGACAAGAGGTAATAATCCGTAGACAATCGGTAAGTAAAATTAGAAGTAGAGGCCGATTAATCTTAGGCCGTCTTGTCGTATTACGATACAAGAAGACAGGTGAAGAGAACGTAACATACGGAAAGATATCAAGAGCCAGTGATTCTCCGAGAGGTGAGAAAATATCCTAGAAAGAAAAAGAAAAGGAGAGAGAGAGAGAGAGAGAGAAAAAGAAAGAGAAAGAGAAAGAAAAGAGAAAAAGAGAGAGAGAGAGAGAGAGAGAATACAAAGAGAAAGGAGAAAGATAGAGAGAACGTCAGATTAGAAGCCAAGGCTTGACGGACGACTGGCTATGCCACTAACGCAAAACCACGAACGGACCTGGCATACATATTTTTTTTATTATATAAATTGGCGTTCCAAAGGTTTCGCTAAGAATTTATCGCGTTAATGCTTATTACCGTGCGCCCTTCTATAATACAAGCCTTCTCTAATGCACTATGAAATAGAGCGGAGCTACGAAAAACGATAAGCGGGATATAAATGATTTTTTTTTTTATTCGTTGTCCGTTAAATCTTTTTCTTCTTTTTTCTCTGTCTTTCTTTTTTTACTTTCTCGTTTTTTTTTTTTTTCTTTTTTTTTTTTTTTATTGATAATCGATCATACGTCGAAAATCGTTATCGATGGCCGATCGACGATTAACAGTTAAATCTAAAGCGTTCCTAATGTTTCTCGACGTATCACGTGTTTTTTGGAAAACAAAAGCAAAAAAAAAAATAATAAAAACAACAATAGCTACAACAACGAGAGATAATGCCGTCGAAAAATTGACAAAATTTTTTGATATCGTTGAAGAGAGAAAAGAAAAAGAAGGGAATAAAAAGTAAAAGAAAAACTCTTATTCCTCGACATAAAAAAAATGACTAATTTCAATTCTCGTAGAGAAATTACATATAACCGTCGTAAGACTCGGCGATAAGAAAAAAGAAAAAAAGAAAGAGAAAAAGCTGTTTTTCGTATTTCTTTCTTTTTTTTTTTTTCTATTCTAGAAATACTTCACGCTACGACAATATCTTGAAACGAAGTTTCTAATGCATTTGTACGAATTAAATTATACGTAAGTAATTCGTATGTATTAGGGGGAAAAGAAAAAAAAAAAAAAAGAAAAAAGAGAAAACATATAGAAAAATTTTTAAATTTGACCGAAAGAAATATTATTCTTGAAAATTTTCATTCCGTTCGATTGCATTCGTACGGAATTCGTAACCCTAAGAATTATTACCGGGCGATTCGTAAAAAAGCCCACCACCATCATCTCTCCATCCCCACTACAACCCCCGCTCACCCAATCTAACCCTTTTCCTTCCTTCTATACGATATCGAAGAAAAATACATCGAATTAAAAGTTAGTTCTCGTTTTCGAATCGATAATCGTTCAGGAAGACCAACAAATCCTCCCACACACTCCCCCCCACCCATTGCCCAAGCAGTAATTTCTTCCGTAGAAGTAATTTCCACCCTCTTTATGTTATAAAACTCACAATGGCCATTGTTGGAGCGTCGTATTCGTACAAATTGTTCGGACGTATAGTGTTTTCTTTTTTTTCTGTTTTTTTCTTTTTTTCTTCTTTTTTTTTTTTTTTTTTTTTTTTTTAGCAATGCAACAAAACGACTCTATCTGTGTCTTCCTCTCTCTCTCTCTCTCTCTCTCTCTCTCTCTCTCTCTCTCTCTCTCTCTCTCTCTCTCTCTCTCTCTCTCTCTCTCTCTCTCTCTTTCTCTCTTATTCTACTAGCCTTTTCAACGATAACACTCGTCTCTCTTCCACTTTCCTATCTTCCTTCTACTTTCTCATACCAAAGAACCCCATTAGCTTTTCTCTTTGCGTGAACTCGAACGCAAATCCGTCTATCTTTCTGTCTGTCTGCCTATCTGTCTGTCTATCTGTCTGTCTGTCTATCTCGCAATCTCTCTGTCTGTTTGTCTATCCTCCTCTCCATTGACGCGCTTAGTCTTTCACCTACATATTGTACACATATGCATACATTTTAAACACATATATGTATATATGCATCGTTTTAAAGCCGATCAGAGAGAATATCAAAGCTTGTTCCCATCAATTTTTTATCTTGCCTCTCTCTCCCTCTCTCTCTCTCTCTCTCTCTCTCTCTCTCTCTCTCTCTCTATCTATCTATCTATCTATCTATCTCTTTCTCTCCCTCTCTCTTTCTCTCTGTCTCTCTTTCTCTTTTTCTTTCTCTTTCTCTCTCTCTCTCTCTCTCTCTCTCTCTCTCTCTCTCTTTGTTTGTCTATCTGTCTCTTTCTTCATTTTCATCTCCTCGACGTTTCCGACGTATGTGCCATCGACCAAATGAGAAACAATTTTTGAGAAATATGTGAGAAAAAATATTAAAAGATTAAAAAGAGGAGAAAGAAAAAAAGAAAGGAAACAAAGAGAAAAAAGTAAAAGATAAAAAAAAAAAAAAAAAAAAAAAAAAAAAGAGAAAAAAAGAAAAAAGAACGAAGCTTGATCTATTCGACGTGAAAGCCATTTTTCCTCTATCATTAACGAGTTTCTTCTCGCTTGGCAAAACTTTCCAAAGGGTTTTTTTTAATTTGATATTTTCTCCCCCACCCCTCATCCTTCTCTCTTTCTCTCTCTCTCTCTCTCTCTTTAAACGATCTCTTTGTTTTTTCGAAATTTCACGGGTCAAAGATGAACTATTAATCAATTATAACTGGGCAAATATTAAACAAAATTCTGGTAGGGGGATAGTAAAGTGTTAATAGGGGATGCAGAAAGGATGAAATTCAAATGGAAAATTTCCAATAAGATGACTGTGCAAACTTAAGATAAATTGTTTGTCGGTCCGACGACGTAACAAAAAATAATCTCTCCCTCTCTCTCTATCTCTCTCTTTCTCCTTTCTCTATCCATCTTTCTATCTATCTCTCTATCTCTTACTGCGGCATCGTTAAATCCGCATAACTAGCCGCGTGTTATGATGCATTCGCGTTTATACGAGAGAGAACTAATCTTTCTCGAGCTTGACGTCAATATATTCGCGGTGATGCGAAGATGGAGAAAGCCGACTATCCCCTTCCCTCTCCACTTCACTCCCCTCCCTCTCTCTCTCTCTCTCTCTCTCTCTCTGTTATTTTTTTCTTTTACATTTCTTTTTTCTTCTCCTTTTTTTTTGTTGCAATCAATCCGACTCACTCGCATCATCCCACCAACCATCTCTCTCTCTCTCTCTCTCTCTCTCTCTCTCTCTCTCTCTCTCTTTCTCTTCTCTCTCTTTCTCATACAAGCAAGGACTTGATGCATTACTCGAGCGATATTGCCAGTGACGTGCATTGTCCCATTGTCAAGACAGAACTACCCCTTTCTTCCATTTAACTATAACCACCCACCAACCCCATCCCCACCACATCAACCTACCTACCTACCTACCTACCTATCTACCTATCTACCTATCTACCTATCTACCTACCGACCTGCCTACCTGCCTACGTGCCTACCTGCCTACCTGCCTACCTGCCTACCTGGCTACTATCTACCTACCTACCTATCTAACAAACGAGCTAGTGACTCTACTAGACTTGGAACAGTTCTACGATCCACTGGATATGTTAAATAATATTGGAAATGGAAGTCTGGCTCGATGCCGGGAATCTTTCTTCCTTCTTTATTTCCTTCTTTCTTTCCTTCGTTCCTACCTTCTATCTTTCTTTCCCTTTCTCCTTTCTTTTTACTGTCCTTTTTAAGAGGTAAAACTCGGATAACTCTTGGACCTGTCCTCGTTCTCTCATCTCTCTTTTATTCGAGATAAGAAAACGTTTACTCGTTCGAACGAATAATTCCATCGTAAGAAGATATTGTATATAACCGAACAATTTTATTAAAGCGAATGTTGCAAAAAAAAAAAAAAGAAAAAAAGAAAAAGAAGGAGAAAAAAATGAAATAACTTTTAATCCTTCACTCTCCCGAAAACGAAGTTCTCAATAACTTATTTTCTCTCTCTCTCTCTCTCTCTCTCTCTCTCTCTCTCATCTTCTTCTTATTTAATAAAAATGGGGAAATAAGTTTCGATCCGCGACAACGGAATATGACAAAAGATTCAATTTAAAATATCTACGTAACTTTTACTACGACACACTAAAACGTCGTGTTATTTTTACGTGACTAACCGTTCAGGCCGCTTGGTCCGCGGATAGGTCACGTTATCGCGTTCTTTGTAAAGTAAACACGCTCATGAAACATGAGTTGTGATAATTATGAGATCAAAAAAAAAAAAAAAAAAAGAAAAAAAAAAGAAGGAAAAGGAAAAAAACAGAAAAAAAAACAGAAAAAAGAAAAAAGAAAACAAAAAATAATTAATGAACTGAACAAGGTGTGATGTGTACCTAATATGCGTCGCATAAATGAAAAAAAAAAAAAAATATATATATATATATGTATATATAATTATTATTATTAATTCAAAAATGTCTCTTTATTCTTTAGCCCGCATGTCAACTCGAATTTCTCAAAGGGTTAATATCCCATATAGTGATAAATGATCATTGTAAGAATGTCCAATGGATCGTCAAGGATATGCATGCCAAATGTTCCAATATCGAACAATATAAACCATTATTCTATATTTTAGAATCGGATGATCGATTGATACAATTTCTTTTTACGCGGCTTCATTTATTATTTGTATTTTGTAGTGTGAGATGATATTATAAGATTGTCATAGAACGTAGCAATAAGAATATATGATTATTATAATATCTAATGATTTTTCTTGATAAATTAGATAATCAAAAAGAGACAGATCAACTTTTATTTTCAAGAGTGGGAAGATAGGTGGAATTCTTTTCATATAATCACCTGAACAGGTCCTTTTCATATAATCACTCGTTTTGAGCTAATGAATCATTTTCTTTTTTTTTTTTTTCACGCTCCAAAAAAGGAAAGAATAAAAAATAACAAATATTATCCTTGCCGGATGAATGAATTATGATTATCATCGTAAAATGATGATTTAAATCGAGTAAACGAAAAAACCGGAAATCATTTTTTTACGATCTCACTTTACGTACACGTAGGAAGAAAGATATATAAATCAATTTTTTTTCCTTTTCTTCTTTTTCTGATTGAAAAAAGAAATAAAAATAAAAGAAGAACAAACAAGTATTATCACCAAATCGTGACCACCATATTAAGAACGTTTGAATGTGTTACTGTACCATTAAAAAAAGGACAAAGTGAAAATGAGAAGGAAAAAGAAAAAGAAAAAAAGAGAAGGTCACTTTTTAATTGCATTAGATACTTCTCATTAATTAATATTCTAATGAAAACTTTGAAATGGATTTTTTCGAAAGAGAGCGTTAACGCTTATTTATCTTTCCTCATTCAATAACTTACTTAACTGACGATATTATGAAACATTACGTGATCACGTTTCATTCCACATCAAATAATGACAACAGGCCGAATGGAGAGTAAAAGACGAGTAGAGGAGATGGTAAATGGGGGGGGAGGGAGGAAGGGGTAGTGAGGGTCACCGGTGGCCCCATACGCGACATTATTCCTGTTAATAAGTTTTTGTTGCAAATGTATGTACATACATATGTCCGACGGAAGCTTTTTGTCCTTGCACGAAGCGTCTCATTTTTACTTTTTTTTTCTTTCTTCTTTTTTTTTTCTTTTTTTTTTTTTTTTTTTTTTTTTTTTTTTTTTTTTTCCTTTTTTTCCTTCTTATTCTCTTCTTTTTTTCCCTCATTTTTTCAATGTTAATATCAATATTTGCATAGAAAACTGGGAAACGATATTGCGATTGCGTGCATATACATACCTCACCGCATATCCATTTACACATTTTTAATATTATCCTTACTTCGATTTCCTTTTCTCTTTCGATTCGTTTAAGATTCAGAATAAAGCTCAACACACACACACACATACACACACACACACGCGCGCGCAAACGCACGCGCGCACGCGCATTGATCTTTATATTCAAGGTTTCAGAATAAATATATGATATTTTCTAATCTCTAGAAAAAAAGAAAAAGATAATAATATTCGTTAATTTAATTTCCTTTTAGAAAAGTATTCATCTGACATTTATGAATTTCTCCGTCAAAAAAAAAAAAAAAGAAAAAGAAAAAAGAAAAGGAAAAACGTTCGTCTACATTCATTCGTCTTTTCTAATCGCGAATACATTAACGTTTTTTTATTTCATTATTTATATATGTTTTATATCTTTTTTTCTTTTTTTCCTTTTTTAACGAAGAAATAAAGAAAAAAAAAAAAAAAAACAAGAAAAGAAAGACGTAACAAATTTGCAGCAAAAGAAAATCTTATTCCATTTAGCATTATGAAAATTTAATGCTCAAACGGTTAATGAGTATGTTAAAATACGCATGAAAGGGGATTAGAATGGAAATGAATGTATATGTACGTATGTACTGATATATATATATATATATATATATATATATATATATATATATATATTTAAATTACGGATAGAAACGCAAGAATAGGAGAATTAGAGAAGATGGACATGAAAATTTTGGCATCGTTCACTTGTTACGTGTCATTACAAGCCATTCGACTAAATGTCTTACGTATGAGAACTTTCGACATGTGTTTTACCTGATTCTACGAATCGATTATCAACTACCTAAGCCTACTTAGGCCAATTTACACCTAAGGGCTTTCCTTCTTAATCGCACGACAATCGAAACACACTCGACGCTCGTGTGGTAAGCAATGAAAATTCAATCGTTTCCAATTAATCCCTCAATTAATAAACGACCTTGATAGATAAACTGAACTAAACTAAACTAAACTGTACTAAATTAAACTAAATTAAATATATAAATTGGAATAAATTAAACGATCGATAGGAAAAAAAAAAAAAAAAAGAAAAAAAAAATAGAAAAAGAAAAAAAAACAATTTTAATTCTCATTCGTAAATGTTCGTAAATCACGATTATTATTTTTTACCCGAAGAAATATATGTATTTATCCTTTAACAATAATAATTGATTTTCAAGTATTGTTTACAATTGTATCATTGTTTTTCCTCTCTCTCTCTCTCTCTCTCTTTTTTTTTTTTATGTATTTTACAATTACAGTATCTATATATAATTAATTCCAAGAACGATCTCCGTAGTTCAAAGAAAAAAAAATATTTGTTCCACCGACATACATATATACATACTTATATGCTCGTTCACGTGCCTCGCACGCAGAACGATTATCTATATAATTTGTTATTATTATTCGTGCGAATAACTATAGCGACGAGGAAAAAAAAAAAAAAGAAAAAAAGAGAAAGAAAAAAAGAACTGACACCTTCGATGCTCGCTTGCCAAAAATTATTTCTTTACACGCTCGTAGAATGAGGATAAGAAAAGAGATAATGAAAGACATAAATAAAGTTTGATCGTAATAATAATAGTAAAAAAGAAGAAGAAAAAAAGGAAGGCAAAAAACAAAAAGAAAAAAGAAAGAAAAAGAGATCTGTCATGTCGTCATTAAACGGTCATTTACTAATCAATAATATTACAAAAAAAAGAAAAAAAAAAAAAAAAAAACAAAACGAAACAAAACAAAACAAATTATTCCCCAAAAGGAATATTATATTCGTAATAAAATATAAGATGACACTTACCGTGAGTATCAAACTTTCTAATGATGGTCTCGATGATCGTTGTCCTGGGCGCCACGTGACCTCGTCTAACAGGCATCTCAGGATGATTCCCAGATATCTGGGTAGACGTAAACGTGTCGGCGTTTCTTTTTTTTTCCTCGAAGAGAGACTAATCAGGCCTCTTGTATCGATAATTAATATCTATCGTTTATATATATATATATATATATATATACATTCACACACACATATATATATATATATTTCTCTTTTCTGTGCAGTGATAGCAATAAACAACTTCCGTGAACACTATTGTAGCACTAAAGAAAAACGGAAAAAAAAATAAAAAAAGAATTCAAAACACACTCGCGCAGAGCCTTGCATAGAAGAAGAAGAAGAAGAAGGAATAGGAAGAAGAGGAGGAGAAGGAGGAGGAGGAGGAGGAGGAGGAGGAGGAGGAGGAGAAAGAAAGGAATTTGATACTAAGGGGGAGGGGGATAAGAAGAGAAAAGGAAAAAGAAATCATAAAAGAAGGAACAACAAGAAGCAAGTACCGATTCGAATCGATTAAAATCGAAGAACGTTCATAGGCTTTTACGAATTTTTCTTCGTTTAGGTATCGTTGTACTTGTGAAATGAGGATGAAAAAGAAGAAGTGAGAGGGGAAAAAAATGAGAGGAGAGGAAAAAAGAGAAGAAGAAGAAGAAGAAGAAGAAGATGAAGAAAAAGAGGCACCGAAAGAGTTGTAAGTTTCACTCGAGTCTGTCTTTCTCTCTCTCTCTCTCTCTCTCTCTTTTTCTTTCTCTCCTTTCGTCACTTTACAGCTCCTTGACTCTTTAGAGAACGTTCTCTTGGTCTTCAACACATGCTTGCACTATCTAAGAAGACTCGATCGCTCGACCCAACTTCGATCCGATTCGCTTCCGCTATTTCTGTTGTTTAGATATACCAAAGGTCGCACCACCTTGCTGCTGCCCGTCTTTTCTGTTGACTTATGATCCTTCGTCTGAGGCAAGGACACTCGGACAAGGTCGTGTTGGTCGCCGTGCGTGTATTTTCTTAGAAGTATTCTCTCTCTCTCTCTCTCTCTCTCTCTCCCTCTCTATCTATCTATCTATCTATCTGTCTATCTATCTCTATCTCTCTCTCTCTCTCTCTCTCTCTCTCTCTATCTATCTATCTCTCTCCTTCTTTCTTTAACTTTTAAGACTGATCCTCTAAGCGAGAAAACATCTATTTATAGTTGTATACTCTCTCGCTCTCTCTCTCTCTCTCTCTCTCTCTCTCTCTCTCTCTCTCTCTCTCTCTCTCTCCCTATCTATGTTCGTTCCGTTCTTACCGTAAATGATCCACTAATCTCGATTATTTATTATCCCTTTTTCATATATGATTACCAATAAAGATTAGATAAGAATTTTCTTTCTAATCGAGTCCAAGCACGACATAACGAAATATTTAAATACATCGCCAAAATACTCTTCATTATCGAACAAACGTTTAATACTTCATCCATTTAATTCGTTCTATTCGTATCCGATAATTAATTAAATCAATCAATGGATTAACATAAAAGTTGCCGTAAGAAAAAAGCCGTAAGGAAAATCCCGGGAACGTGTCGTCGTTAGGCACGGCAATTGATTATTTCCTTTTTTATAATACGTTGATATTCGTGGGAAATATATTCGATTGGTTTTCGATTTTGTCGGCTCGACCTCGTCGTCATCAGTCTTTCGCCAATCCGAAGATGTTACACGCTGTTTTAATAGCCTCGAAGAAGGAACGCATGATTCCGGCATTTCCACGAGATTAACGAATCTTTTATATCGGCTAACTTTTATTTTTAAAACAGACCACGTACGCGTATTTTACGATTATTTTGTTCTTTTTTCTTCGATCCTTAACGATTACGGAACTGTTTATCTTTGTCGTTGATTGTTACTGCTGCTACTGCTACTGCTGCTGCTGCTGCTGCTGCTGCTGCTGCTGCTGCTGCTGTTGCTACTGCTACTGCTGTTCTTGTTGTTCTTGTATATCGTCGTCGTTTTCTTCCTCTTTTTTTCCTTTTTTTTCTGCGTATTCGTTCTTTTTTTCTTTTTTATTATTCTTATTGTTATTATTATTATTATTATTATTATTATTATTATTATTATTATTATTTTCTTCTTCTTTTTCTTTTTTTTTTTTTTTTTTTGATAACGCTCAAAGAGTCTTATTCCTTTCGTCATTTAATATTTAATGGTAAATCCGTAGAAGCGATCAAATGATATTCCTTGTAAGAAAAAGGGAGGGTAACGACTCGATGGTCCAGGTTAACGTCCACGATTACGACGAGAAAGGCACGTGGTGATTGGTTGGATGCGCGCGAGTCTCTTCTATACGTATATGTATATGCGTATATTCTAGCTTTTTTTCATTCTTCTTGTTGTTACTGTCATTTT
>NC_062188.1:4052007-4062007 GCF_912470025.1 Vespa velutina
GAGATTATAAATTAGACAAAGATATAAATGTACTTGTACGATTGAAAGAGTAAAAAGAAGAAAGAAAGTAGAAAAAATTGTAAGAAATCAAACTAATTTATGTGAACAAAGTAGATTGCTTCGAAGATGGCGGTTAATGCGTACGACTGACAGCGCCACGGGAGAGTTCGGGTATCTTCGGGAACCGGCGGATTCGGGGTTCACGAGAGTTTAGACACGGAGCCCCGCCCTGCTGCCCGCTGATAGAGCCATCAAACAGCAGAGGTAGCAGCAGTAGGCAGCAGCAGCAGCAGCAGCTTCGCTCGCTTCCGCAAAAAGGCAGAGAGTCGCCGACGTCGTCCCTCGTCCTCTCCTCCTCCGATGAAAACGATCGTCGACGCCCGTGCGCCGCGCTGCTCGCCCTTTTGAAAACGATATATATCGTGTCGTGTCGCGTGCGCTAACCTGTACGTGTGTTCTGTCGGTGTATTTGTGTGTGCGCAAGTGCGTGCGTGTGTGTCATTTGTGTGCATATATATACATATATACATACATACATACACACATACATACAACATCCATACATACATCCATCATATATATATATATATTTGCGTAAAGAAAGAGAGAGAGAGAGAGAGAGAGAGAGCGCGCGCGCGCGCGCCTTCTCACTCGTGTCGTCGCCGCCGTCGTCGTGTCGTCGTTTCGTTTCGTTTCGTCGTCGTGAGCGTTCGGCTTCTCGCCACGGCCCATCTCACGAGTCATTCTCTTCTCGCGTGGACGCCTCAAGTTTTATAACCTTAAAGGAGTAAGTGAATCGGTTTTATCTATATTTCTTCTTGGTGTTTATATACACATTCGTGCGACGTGTTAATCGGATAACACGTAAAATCGGTTTTTAAATAGAAACTTTCTAATTCGTGGTGTTCTTCTTACGTCGATTCGTGCGCTCGACATTGCGAGCCTGTGGGGAAGAGAAAAAAGAAGGAAAGTGCGTAGTAATCGATGTGAGGAAAGTCGAAGTCGACGAATCCCCCGAGGCAACTCGCTGCCATTGCGATAGAGAAAGAGAGAGAGAGAGAGAGAAAGAGAGAGAGAGAATAGATAGGGAGGAAGAAGGAAGAAGAAGAGAGAGAGAGAGAGAGAGAGAGAGAGAGACAGAACGAAGCACGGAACCGTAGGTGGGACAGAGAGGCCAACGCACCGACGACGAGCCGGGAATTCGATCGTGTTCGAAGCTCCGTTAGGGAGCTCCAGGTATGTTTTATCATTATTATAGAATAAGAAACTTCTTTGACGTATTAATATCAAAAAACTATCTCTCGTTTCCTCATTCCGACAATACTCGAACGGCCTTTTCCATTCGCTAGGCGATACAACGAGCGGCACAACGGCGGTAGCCAATATGGCCGCTGCCTAGGCCTCTACTGTCAAAATTTACGTTCGATTCTTCCTACCGAAACTATCGACGTTACGAATTTACAATGCCTTCTTTCCTTTCTTCCTTCTTACTTACTTACTTTCTTTCTTTTTTCTTTCTTGGCTTTTTTTTTCTTCCACTCTTTTTCTCTTTCCTTTTTAACTTTATACACATGTCATAATTTTATTTTTCCCATTTTCTTTTCCCGTCTTTCTTTTTCTCCTTTTTTTTTCTTTTTTCTTATTTTTTTTCTCTTTTTTTTTTTTTTTTTTTTTTTTTTTTTTTTTTCTTCTTTGATTATAACGTATTAATTTATATCGTCCGACTTTTCGGAATGAGTCAGTATTACTGGGTACTGCGATAACGAGCTTCTTCCTGCTCGTATTTTGAGTTTCTACGTATAAGTATTCTTTTATAGTTGGTAATATAGCGTTTTTATGTTAACAAGTTTGCTCGAGTTTTTATCTTTGATATTCCTTAGAAGTAACAAAGATCATTTGATTTTTTTTAGTGCAGTTATTTCTGACATTCACAAAAGCATTGCCACCAAATGCGTCCTCCTTCTTCTTTGTACTTGGATTTAATAAATGCGATAAATGACATGGAATGTCGCCTCTAATGGAATTGAATAAATATTGTGCCATCGTTGTGTGTTTAGCAGATATGTTTGAATGTCACTTCTACAAAATCATCACGAAGAAAAGATAGAATTCTCATGGAATTGGACAAGTCCATGGAAAAGGAATTATTAAATATTATTGATACAAAAATAATGAAAGAAATGTTTAAACGTACATTAACTATACGTTAGTGACTTTTTCTGTTTAGCATCTTTTGCATTGGTATCTTATTCCGCTTTTATCCTATCAAAGTTACTCAGTAAGTAAAGATCGAATTGACAATATTTGTACAGAAGACGATGATTGTATATGTATTATTTTCTTTACAAATTTTTTCTCTCTTTCAACCTTCACAGTAGGACTTTAACCCGCTAATATATATATATATATGTATGTGTGTGTGTGTGTGTGTGTGTGTGTGTGTGTGTGTGTAGTGTGTGTAGTGTCATTGCAAATAAATCTTATCGGTTTTAAACGTGAAGGTTCTTAAGAACATTCAATTAAAGAACATTATATATCATTCTTTGCGAAGTCATACCTGACACTCATTGGGTCTTCAAAATATAAAGGGATTATATTATTATCTCTGTTTTACGTGAATTTATCATGTAAACCATGAATATTCACTTTTTAGAGAAACACGCTTGTTTCATAAGCTACAACAACGGCGTTATCCGCCTACTATTCGTAATTCTGGAAAATTAACACGTGACCTGCGTCACAAGCATTACTCAACGTAATGTCCGTTAATTCTGAACACCGGTGAAACGGCACGGATCAACCGCAATATTCTAGTACTCGATTAAGGACATTTAACCTCTGAAATTGAGCGGAAAATGACTCTCTTTCTCTTTCTCTTTCTCTTTCTCTTTCTCTTTCTCTTTCTCTTTCTCTTTCTCTTTCTCTTTCTCCACTTTTATCAAGAAAACTAAACGATGGTAATCTACGACTAGATTTGAATTTACATGAACACTGTCTACCATAAAGCGGGTTTTCATGTTAATCGATATAATTTCGTTAAGTTTTGATTGAAACTTTTTCGAGTGACACGTGTGAGAGTAAGAATTCATACTCGTTTTTTTCATACAAATAGAAACGATTTCCAGTCATCTTAATTCTTATTTTTGGCTTTGGAAAAACAACATTGTTTATTCGTTCGTTTATTCGTTCGTTCGTTAGTTAGTTAGTTCGTTCGTTCGTTCGTTCGTTCGTTCGTTCGTTCGTTCGTTCGTTCGTTAGTTAGTTCCTTCGTTCGTCGTGGCATCGAGAAGCGATCTGGAAAATTTTTTCACTTGCGATGCAACGTCTGTGTGACGTTTATTTAACGAGGCTTCGGCTCGGTTCGGCTCGTTTATCTCGCTATACGCAATTAGAGTAACGGGGACTTGCATAATACCATCTCGACACGAGACTCTCGCGCGAAAACAAACTTGCTTTATTTTTCTTTCTTTATTTTCTGTTCTTTTTTTTATTTTTTTTTTTTTTCTTTTTTTTTTTTTTTTTGGTCTTGTTTTTCTATTTTTCTTTTTTTTTTTTTCGTCGTTGGCAACGTCTCGGGATTGTAGCTGTTCGGTGATATGAGAATTAAAAACAAAATGAAAAATAATAATAATAATAATAATAATAATAATAATAATAATGATGATGATAATAATAATAAAAGAAACAGATATAAGAGATTGTAAGCCATACGAAAGTAAAACGAAATAATGTTGTTTCGTTTTACTTTCGTTGGATTCGGTTTTACGAATAACGGTGGAACTTACTCGTTTATGGGTTAAGCGATTTTTCATGGAAATAATCGGCCATTTCTCGCTAAATTTCTTTCTCTTTTCACTATCGACACATGTATGCGTACCTTTTAACACGGTCTTTACTAATGTTTACGTATTTACGTGTGTGTGTAATACACATATATATTCAATAACTCTATCGTGAAATATGTATAAACAGGTTAAGAAAAATGGCTGCCAATGCCGGTGATTTGAATTCTGATTATCCGTTGAAAGGAGCAACGCTAATACATATCTTTTTTTTTCCTTTTTTTTTGTTTTTGTTTTTGTTTTTGTTGTTTTTTTTGTTTTGTTTTTGTTTTTTATTAAAGTATAAAAGAGTTTGCCGTATTTGTATTTCAATCAGCATAATTGAGGTATAATAATATAATAATATAATAATATAATTGGGGTATAAATAAGATTTTTATTTTTCTTGGAAAATAATGTTAATTATGAGAATAAAATAAAATAAAGACAGAAAGAGAGAGAGAGAGAGAGAGAGAGAGACGGTTTTAAGTCCTTGCATTCTCGGCAACCCTATTGGTCGTTGGCACAATTGCCGGTGCAGCTGTCTTAATTGACTTTAATTGCTTTGGAATATAAAGTCGTCGTCATTGTCTAACCTCATACGAGCGACTGGTCGGACTCTGTTGTATGTCTCTTCGGCTTGATAATAGGACGAAGAAATTCGTAATGTTCCACGACGAATGATTCATGAGATTTTATACACACTCACTCTCTCTCTCTCTCTTTCTCTCTCTATTTTCTCTCTGTCATTTACGTTCGTATTTGAAATCGTATTCGGGATGACTCCGTGCACGTGACATGAAGTCGATCGCGAAGTGGTCGTTCGATCTTCGTTTCTATTGATCGATTCCTCTCCATTACGTATTAATAAGAAATATATATTTATATATATACATACAAACATACATAGATCCATACACACATTAGACAAGTAATATGTCATTGAAAGAGAGAAAGATGATAGAACCGATTGATGAGATTGATTGACATAACCTAAAGTTTACATTAGATTCGAAGGATCAGTAAAAAAAAAAAAAAAAAAAAAAAAAGCAGTGGTGAACGTTTCGTAGGACAAATAGTAGGTCGCGCTACTTGACCACCACAAAGGGTCAACGTATGCGAGTCGTATAGTATAGATGAGCTTCCCTTCTACACACACATACACACACACACATACCCTTCTCTCTCTACCCATCCGGTCCAGCAGCCCTCCTTCCGCCCACGGGGTCACGTCCTGCCGCCATCTCTCTCTCTCTCTCTCTCTCTCTCTCCCTCTCTCTCTCTTTCTCTCTCTCTCTTTCTCTCTTTCTATCTATCTATCTATCTCTCTATCTATATCTTCTTCTAATTCCACCGCTATGAGTTATTTTTCTTATTTGGGTGACTCCAAATGGGGATGTAGATGGAAGAACCTTTTGCAAAAAAAAAAAAAAAAAGAAGAAAGAAAAAGAATCCGTTGAAACGAAGTAGTACGTGGAATCTTTCCTTTCCTTTTTTCTTTTTTTATTTCTTTTTTTTTTCCACGAATTTTTACGAAGACGAAAGAGAAATATGGACGACGACCACGTGATTCTTGTTCTTGTTCTTCTTCTTCTACTTCTTCTTCTTCTTCTTCTTCTTCTTCTTCTTCTTCTTCTTCTTTCATCTCTTTTGAAAATATAAATTCGACAACGAGATAGGATTCGACAAAAAGGAAATCATCTTTGGCTTATTCTGAAACGATTCCATTCTGTTACCATTGAAACGATTTGAAGATTCTTTTTAATCTGCAAGCAAGTCGATATTATTCCTTGTGAGCGTTCTAGATTCTTAAGTAATCCAAACATTCGACTGCCATTTTCGCTCCCTTCTTTTGACGTCACACCGTGGCTCGTAAAAATAGCGAAACGATCTCTCTCTCTCTCTCTCTCTTTCTCTCTATCTCTCTCTTTCTATTCGTGATCTTAATTTCTTAACGGTTTTAATCGCGGTCTTGTATACCCGCGATGAGAACGCATTTCTTCCCCAGATCGAAGATGCGCCTTTCTCTTTTCCCTTTTTCGCTCCCTCCTTCCCTCTCTCTGTATGTATCTATCTATCTATCTATCTATCTATCTATATATCTATCTATCTATCTATCTATCTATCTATCTATCTATCTCTCTATCTCTATCTTTTTTTTTTACATTATCGATTCCGCTCAGATTCCGCAGATGCATTCCTCGCGGGAGATTCAAAAGAGAAACGAAACCTTTTTATATATTTATTATTATTATTATTATTATTGTTGTTATTATTATTATTTTTATTATTATTATTTTTATTATTATTATCGTCAATTCCATCTTAACTTTCGAAAATAACCGCTAAAAGAAAGCATTTCGATTATACGTCGCTGACGTCATGAGCCTACTTATGACGTCATTCACCTGCCACTGGGTGCTCCACCCGATTCCACCAACGGTGTCGCCATCATTTCCACCATATTTTTTTTCTTCTTCCTTTTCGAGATACGTAACATGCGTCCATTGTTTTTTCTTTTATTCTTTCTTTTTTTTTTTCCTTTTTCTTTCTCCTCCTCCCTTTTTTTCCTTCTTTCTCTTTTTCTTTCCAACAACATCGTGCACGCGAATGTGCACGTTGATATTATCTCAAGTATAACCTAAAAATGAAACGTTCAATGAATCGACAAAAGCTTTTTTTTTGTTTTTAACACTGATGAGATAATCGTAATACGTAATGGTTGTTTTTAAAATTGTTGATCATAAAGATTGACTTTCTTTATAAATTTTTTGAGGTTAGAAACGTTGAATGAGGAAAATTCTCTCTCTCTATCTCTCTCTTTCTTTTTTTCTTTCTTTCTTTTCCACGAAACTTGTTAAATGCCCTTATTTTTATGTTTCCAATGATTTTAATCTTTCCTCTTTTAAAGTTAATATAAACTAAAACGACGGAGGGGACGAGTTTACGAAGGTATCGACTCTCCACATTATCCCATTTCTTTCGTTCGTCCTGCGCTGCATTTGCTGTTGCATTTGATTCTTCTTTGAAAGCATTCAGAGGCCTTAAAAAAAAAAACAACAAAAAAAAAAAGAATGAAAAAAGAAAAAGAAAGAACTTTACGTTACAGTTTCCAAACTAACGATCGGATCTCCTTCTCTCTTTCTGGATCGATCGATCGGCTTGTTTGCCGTGCGTCAAGTCTTATTTTAAACTCGCAACACGTTCTTTGTGAAGAGGGTACTCTATTCCGAGAGATGCCGTGCCGAAAGTAGAATACTTTGCGTTGAAAATATTGTTTCCCTGTATGCCGCTTCAAATCTTACTGGACATCATTGTTATATACAGGTATCATACACATATCATAGATACGATGATAGATCCATATATCATCCAAATATAAATACGACGATACATGTATCATAACCATACTCGCATCGTACCACATACATATATCATAACCATGCACATGCGCATAAGATGGTCATATATCATAACCATTGGCATATACATAAGATGATATATGTATCACGCATATCAGGCATATATACGTCCATCATAACCATGTACATCTACGTGTAATAATATACATGCAACTTTCACATATAATAAATATATACATATATGGAGATATATATATATATATATATATATATATATATATGTATAATCATACAAATAATATATATGCATGCATCATAATGGTATATATATATATATATATATCTATATATATCTATATATATCTATATATATGATGATATGGCCATTCATATATTATGTACACATCGTGTAACATATATATATATACATACATATACACATATGATACATAGTCAATTAATAATCCCATAGTTGCCAGTATTACACGCACACAGCGCAACCCTGGTCTCTCTCTTTCTCTCTCTTTCTCTCGGGCGTGTCTGTTGTTATTTTTTCATTATTTCGCGCTCGTATCGCGCCGGTTTCCTTTCCTTCTTCCCTTCCGCTCTTTCTCTCTTTCTCTCTCTCTCTTTCTCACTCTGTTTCTCCCTCGCTTTCGACGTATACAACACTGCTCGCGTAAATGGAACGAGCGTCGCTTTCGTCGTAGCAGCCGGTGGTGGCTCTCTTATTAGCTCGAGTTGAGGACGCTCGTCGCGTAGAGAGAATACGATTCCGACGAGACACTTCGCGCGTCCCGTTGAGTTGGCGTTGTACCTAAAAGACACACACACGTTTATACACATTCGCGCGTGCGCTCACGTATTACCAATCCTTCTCGACTTTATGCGTGAAAAAAAAAGTAGGTCGTCTCTCTCTCTCTCTCTCTCTCTCTCTCTCTCTCTCTCTCTCTCTCTCTCTCTCTTTCTCTCTAATACCATTGTACTATTGTCATATTTCTTTCTTTTTTCTAAGCATTCGAAAGAGAAAAAGAAATTGGTGCAAATTTCTTTTTTTATCGTAATTGAACAATTTCGATAGAGATATTGATAGGAAATGTTGAAAAAGATAGACAAAGAAATTTTGATAAAAAAAAAATATATATATATTTTTTATAAATTAAATATATACACAGGTTGCCCAGAAAGTTCGTGTCCTTAAGCCACCTACCAAAAATCGGCACAAACTTTCCGGATAATCCAATATATTTTATGGATATATATATATATATATATATATATATATATATACGTATGTATATATGTAGGATACAAAAAGAGTTAATAAAATATCTCATTGGTAATGGCGGAAAGTAGAGTGGTTTTAGTAATAAAGAGGTAACAGGTTGGATAACGATCAGATATCAACACATCATTCATGTGTTTTTGGCAACGTTCTTGAATAAAGAGAAGTGGTAATATTATGTAGTGGTGGTGGTGGTTGTGGTAATGGTAGGTAGTGATTGTGTGTGTGTGTGTGTGTTTGTGTGGTATAATCATGTTCCCTTGGCAGGTGTGTAACCTTATAGAGCCAGACAACGAAAGCCGTCTCCTCTTCAACCGTCCCTTGAAACGTGCTCCTTTTATTTTTCTTTCTTTTTTCTTTTTTCTCCAAATGCCGCTCCCCTTCATTCCCTACATAACCCTAAAGAAACCGTTGCGTTTTGCCAGGGACTCGATTCCAAGGACGTTCTTGTTCTTCCTAGCTAGCTAGCTTTGTGCCAATCCCGCGTTCTTCTGCATCGCCGAGTCGTAAAGCGGTTGGTTTATGCAGGGTGTGGAACGCTAGAAGAGCGAAGGGGTAAAGGGGGAAGAAGGATCGTATTGGACGTTGACCCGGCAACGGCTCAACTGTTGCTCCCATTCGCGCATCCGGGAGTCTACGACGATGACGACGACGACGACGACGACGACGACGACGACAGTGATGAAGAGGGATTACCTCTCTAGGGATACTTCAATATTAAAAGCTGATATTTTCTTTCGTTTCAACTGTCAAATCAATCGGGATATTCTCTCCTAGTAGTTTGATCTTACGATTAAATGATCCCTCAGATTATTATTATTATTCGATGATAGAAAAAAAACAAGATAATGGTGATGGTGATGATGATGATGATGATGATGATGATGACGATGATGATGACGGTGAAGGATGCTCTTTTAGAAGTTGCATGATCGATTGGATTTTCATTGTAATGTCTTTTATAAGAGGGGGAAAAAATTTAGGCTCTATGTTAGTGCGAGAGTGAGAGTGAGACAGAAAGAGAGAGAGAGAGGGAGAAAGGGGGGGTTAGAGAGAGGGAGAGGTACGTTGGCCAAGCCTCTCTACGACGATCGAACAAGTCGTTAATCAACCGAACACGCACCTTGTTCTTTGAGCACCCTCTGGTCTATGTTGGTGCAGCCAATCGAGAACGCTATTAGCGGTTCCGTTCGTGGTCATGTTCAGGCCGGCTCGAATAAAGTGAAAGCCCGTTAAATAAAAAAATAAAAAATAAAAAGAATAAATAAAAAATTTTTTTAAATTTGAAAGAGAAAACTAAAGAAATAGAAAGGAAGAAAAAGGATAGGATGGGGTAAAGTATTATTTCTATAGAATTGCTCTGTACCGATGTCTCTAATGGAAGCGCACGATGACAACAAGTGCTTCGTCGACAAAATCCTCAAGTAAATGTACACGATTTTCAAATAGAGTGAGAGAGAGACGAAGTAAAAGCGATCGTTTTCACGGTCTACCTTCTCGGAATTCTGGATTTTGGACGATTGCCAGACTTC
>NC_062188.1:4072007-4102007 GCF_912470025.1 Vespa velutina
GGTAACGGAACCAAATGCAGCAACAACAATAATAATAATAATAATAACAACAACAACAACAACAATCACAGTAACAACAATAATGGCACAAAGAAGAAGCACAAGAATTGCAGCAATAGCAGCAGCAGCAGCAACAACAACAGCAACAGTAGTAGCAGCAGCAGCAGCAGCAGCAGCAGCAGCAGCAACGACTCTAAGAACGTTTTGGGTTGTGGTGGTAAAAAAGACTACCGTAGACGCATAATCGTCGACTTAACCTGGCGACGCGGCAAAGTCGGCGACAAGGTTACCCGCGAGTATGAACGCTTCTAAGTCAAACTATTACCATCGTTCGGATGCCGAATTTGAGACATAAATGAGAAGATAGAAGAAGAAAAAGATGATGAAGAAGAAGAGGAGGAAGAAGAGAAAGAGGAAGAAAAAGAAAAAGAAGAAGAGGAACAAAAAAAGAAGAAAAAAAAACAAAGAAAGAAGAAAAGAAAATGAGGAGGAGGAGGAGGAGGAGGAGGAAGAAGAAGAAGAAGAAGAAGCAGGAAGAAGCTCGAAGAAATAAAAAAGAATGGAAAATGGTGTGAGATGGAGTTTAATTAAGACAGTTTGCGAAAGGTAGTACCGGAAGTACCAAAAAAATAATAATAATAATAATAATAAATAATAAATAAATAAATAAATAAATAAATAATGAAAAGAAAACAAAGATAAAACATAAAAGACGGCCCCTCGTCTCGAGTCGTCGTCGTCGTCGTCGTCGTCGTCGTCGAAACTACTACTCTCGCCCTCGCTCGCGAGAACGCGTTGCTTCCTTGTTTCTTGGTTTCTTCTTTCTCAAGGGCGTTGCATGATGTTGTTTAAATGATGCAAATCCCTTTGATACGAGAAGAGGCTTGCTCAAAAGGAAGCGACATCAGCAGTTGACTCGGCTTGACGATCCTTTTGAAACAAGATTATAGAAGAAGAAAAAGAAAAAGTAGAAGAAGAAAAAGAAGAAGAACGGATCGTCGACGAGATTTAGACATTGATGGTCGTCTAAAGAAAAAGCGAAGAAGAAGATAGAAGAGAAAGAAGAAGAAAAATATATACAAAATGAAAAGAAAGAAAAGAGGAAGAAGACGAAGAAGAAATGAAAATAATAATAATAATAATAATAATAATAATAATAATAATAATAATAATAATAATAATAAAGAAAAAAAAAAAGAAAAGAAAAAGAACTTTTAAATAACCTGACCCGAACGTAAGGTTCCGAGCGTGTTCACTGCCGATAAAGACGCCGACGCGAGGCGCGACGAGCGAAGTAAATAAATAAATAAATAACTAAATAAATAAATAAATAAATCGTCGCACTCTTGTGTGATTATTCGAACGAGAAGGAGGAGGAAGAGGAGGAGAAGAAAAAGAAGAAGAAGAAAAAGAAAAAAAAAGGTACTGGCAAGTGGTAAAAAAAGTCAATGTACGAGGAGAAAGAGAGAGAAAGAAAGAAAGAAGCGATTGTATCGGAATAGGGACAGCGGCAGAAGTAAAAGCAAAAACAAAAGCAAAAGTAGTAGCAACAGCAGCAGCAACAGCAAGAGCAGCAGCAGCAAGCAGAGTCAGCCAAATTCACGATAATCTCGCACGTTGCGTTTTCAACGTATAAACGCACATCGTCAAACGCGCACGTGGTATTTAATTAATTCCATTAAAATATTAACGGGAGAGAAAAAAAAACAAAACAACACGAAAAAAAAAAAAAAAAAAAAAAAAAAAAAAAAAAGAAGGAACTGAGAGATACTCGCGCACGGACGTCTGAAAAAAAAAATATAAGAACACACACGTACAGAGAAAAAAGATAAAAAATAATAATAATAATAATAATAATAATAATAATAATAATAAAATACCACACGCAACGCCAGTGAAAAAATAATAATAATGATAAATAATAATAATAATAATAATAATAATAATAATAATAATAAATTAATAAATAATAAATAATAATAAAATAATAATAATGATAATAATAATAATAAAACAAAACAAGAAAAAAAAAACAAGAAAAAAGAAAAAGTAACTAAACAAAAGAAAACATCACGCGAGAGTCCCCCCTCAACGAGAGACAAGAAAAGCGAGATGGAACGCGGTGGCGGCTTGCGCCGCGTGGACCACGCATTTTTTAATTTTTCGTTTTCTCCCTATACAACGCCACCAACACTACCACCACCACCACCACCACCATCATCATCACCATTACCATCATCATCACCATCACCATCATCATCCTTCTTCTTCCTCCGTATCGTGAGCGTTCTTTGACAAGAATAACAATGATGATAATAATAATAATCTTGGCCCTGGTACGGAATATTAACAACAAGAACAACGACAACAACAACAACAACAAAAGCAGCAACAGTGGGCGAACGAGCGAGCGAGTGAACGAGTGAACGAGAACGAGTCGAGCAGAGAAGGCCAATTGAAATCAATTTATACACCTCAACCTTTCACTATTTCTTCCTCATTCTCTCATTCCTTCTCTTCTAATCTATCATCATCATCATCATCGTCATCATCATCATCATCATCACGATCACTATCACGATTATTATCTCATTATCATTATTATCATTCTCAAAAAGTTAAATTCGTCTCTTGAACAACAACGGCCACGACGCCGACTTTGCACACCCGTCATTTTTGATTTCACTTTTATAGACTTAACGTTATTTATTTTGTATAGAATTCTATCATTCTCTCTCTCTTTCTATCTCTTTGTATCTATCTATCTATCTATCTATCTATCATTTTCTCTATTTCTTTTTCTCTCTTATAGGACACACATAAACTTTTATTATCTCTTTCGCTTTCGAAGAGAAAAAGTACGCGAACGAATGGAACGTATATGTCGAATATTAACTGGGGAGATTTGGGTGAGTTGAGGAGAGAGGAGGAGATTGAAGAGAAGAGAAGAGAAGAGGAGAGGAGATTAGATGAGGGAGATCGCGAGGGAGGGAGGGAGCGAGGTAAACGATTACAACAACGACGACGATTCTTTCCTCTCGTAAATAATTTCTTCGTTCGATCATAAACATAACTCTTTATGTCTCTCTCTCTCTCTCTCTCTCTCTTTCTCTCTCTCTCTCTCTCTCTCTTTCTCCCCCCCCCCTCTCTCTCTCTCTCTTTGCCTTTCAAGATTTATCGTCGAATGTATTTGTGTTCGAAAGAAAATCTTGAAGAATAAAAATGGCGGGTAGAGAGGAGTGAAGGATTAAGATAGAGTATGAGGGAAAGATGAAGTAGGAGGAGAAGGAGGAGGAGGAGGAAGAAGATTATTATTGTTTTGACGTCGCGACGTATTGTAACATTTACAGTTAGTTTTGTAATCATCATACATTCCTCAGTATTGTCCAAATTATTTTCCTTTCTACTTTTCATTTCATTTCATTTATCTCAGTATCCTTCTCCGATCTAATGTCGTAGGATCGATAAAAGGGCCATTTTCCGGGTTTTTAAGATACGAACGATATATTTTGTTAGATTTCATCGTACCAACGAGAGAAAGAATTAATTGCTGCTCCTATCATCGATAATGGGATCGATAATCTTCAAGAAAATAATCGTATAATCGAACAGTCTCTCCTCACTCTCATTCTCTCTCTCTCTCTCTCTCTCTCTCTCTCTCTCTCTCTCTCTCTCTTTCTCTTTCGTCGTTTTGATTTTTTCTTTACCGATTTTGTACGATTTCTATTGTATTTGTAGTTCTAATATCTTCGTACCTATATGCTTCTCTCTCTCTCTCCCTCTCTCTCTCTCTCCTCTCTTTCTCTTTCTCTTTCTCAGCATATACACCTATACACATAAAATACACGCACACGCTCTTCACATTTCTCCTTTTTCTTGACCACCTTTCCCTTCGCCTCTACTGTCCACTTTTTGTCGAAAATAGGTGTTTAAAAATGTGTATGCATTTAAAATAATAATATTAATGATAAAGAATAATATTAATATTACTGATGATTGTAATTTATAATTATTAATATTTAATATATAAGTATATATAAGAGGAGAGGTTATACGATCGATCACTTGTTCAACACCGCAGGATATATCATGATCAACAATGAAAAAAAAAAGAAGAAAAAAAAAAAAGAAAAAAAAAAAAGAAATTATCGCTTTCCGGCGGCCACGCTTCCCTGCCATACATACATAATCATACATACATGCATACATGCATAAACACGCACACACATATATACATACAATATATATATATATATATGCGATGATTATTATTTATTTGAAAGTTAATGTTTTCTTTTCTTTTTTTTTTTTTTTTTTTTTTTTTTTTTTTTTTTTTTTTTTTATTTGCCTCTTATTTCTTATACATCTGAAGCAGTATATAGAAAAGAAAGAAACATACATACACACATACATACATACGCACATAAATATATATATATATATTATACATAAAAATACATACATACCTTCGTCGTGCCTCGCTTGAATTGTTTTTTCTGTTCGCACAGGACGACCAATCATATTTAAGCACATTTAGGGTACAAATATGCCGGTATTATTCATCGCCAATTAATGATTTTTTTACTTTTATTTATTTTCATTATTATTATTATTATTATTATTAATATTAATTATTAATTATTAATTATTAATTATTATTAATAATATTACACGTACCTTTCTATTAATATACATAACGATGATAGAGATTGCCACGCTAGCATTAATTATTTTCTTTTAAAATTCGCTTCTAGCTTGAATTATAATCGAACGATCGTATATAAGCTCGTGCGATTGATGCGAATTAGTTTAAAAAGAAAAGAAAAGAATGGAAAAATAAATAAAACAAGCAAAAAGAATAATCGTATGAACGATGGGATCGTCGAACGAAAAAACGTGAATTCCGGAACGCGAATCGCGAGAAAAGAAAAGAAAAGGAAAAAAAAAAAAGAAGAACATTAGAAAAGATAGGATATCTTTTCTAAATAAAAAAAAGAATTAAAATCTGATGGCGCGCATTGAAAGGGATGCAAAATGAACGATCTGAAAATTTCCGATAAAAATGTTATATACATACATATAAACATACATACATACATACATATATATATATATATATATACAGATATATATATATATATATATATATATATATATATATATATATAAACATGCATATATACATGCATTAATCTAGTTCGGGTACCAAAAACTTAATTTAAAACAAAAACGAAAAAAAACAAAAAAAAAAGAAGAAGAAGAAAAAAGGGAGAAGAAAAGATTATTAAAAAGAGAAAAAAAAACAAAGAAACAAAAGATGATGAAAAAGAAAAAAGAAAGGAAGAAAACTTTCTCGAGCGGCAATTTTTGTAATCAGTTTTTTGATATATACAATAACTGTCTCTTTCTCTCTCTCTCTCTCTCTCTCTCTCTCTTTCTCTTTTTCTCTCTCTCTCTCTCTCTCTTCGATTAATCCCGCTTCTATGCACAACATGCTCTAATATATTTTCTATACGATGAAAAATCAGGCAAAAATGGACTGTCTCCGTCCGTAAACAGGAGAACCCTGTTCCTTCGTTAAACCTCGCAAATTTTCTTACTATTTCTTAATACGATCGTATCGATAAATTTCGTTATATATCATCTATTTAGTCGTGCACATATCGAAATAATTCAACAAAAATTAATATTAATTGTTTGTCACTGGCAAATATTATATTTTCATATATCCGCGTCTATTTGATCAGTTTCTTCGTATAAACGTTATTTATTCTCATTATTATTATTATTATTATTATTATTATTATTATTATTATTATTATTATTATTATTATTATTATATCTATAATTTATTTAACTTTACGCTAATGGAATGAAGATAATAAAAGAAAGAAAAAGAAAGAAAAAAACAATTTTTAATTAAGACCATTGTAATAATTGTAAAATATTTCAATCCGTTTACTTTTACGTATAAACATATGAATGAATTTTTTTGTTAATTCTGAAAAAGGTAAAAAAAAAAAAAAAAAAAAAAAAAAGTAAAAACAAAAAAAAGAAAAAACCAAATACGTAACAATTCATTTTTATAATTTCATTAACCAATCGTTAGAAATTCTCTCTATTTATGATTTCTTTTCGACGTCTAACTTTTCTCTCTCGATTATTGATTTATTTATTTATATTGCATATGAGGACAATGACGACGATTCGATCGAGGAAAAAAAATGAAAAGAAAAAAGATGATAATAATAATAATAATAATAACAATAATAAAAGAAAAAAAGAAAGAAAAAGAAAGAAGAAAATTAAGAACTAAAACAAGGAATCGCGAAGGAACAAGGTGAAAAACGTATAGTAGCAAAAAGAAAAAAAAAAAACACCGATCGAAACGGATAACCCGTGCTCTTTTGTATATTTCGCGAGTCACGCACATATACCCCACATGTAAACAAACAAACAGTCCTATAGATGGATGCAGTACGATAGGTACGGGCTTTGTACCCTTTTTTGTACCCTTTAAAAGCCCGACGAGTGAAACACGTGATAAATGCTCAACGGCACAAAATGTGCACGAATCTGTTTTATTATTCCATTATACGTTTATTTCTTATTCTTAATACGGAAAAAAATAATAAGGAGGATGCTACCGCGAATTAATGACGTTAAATCTAAACGATTTAATTGACTCTAATTCTAGTCACAGTGAACTTTGCACATGTTCGAACAAAGAAGAAGATTTCGAAGAAGAAGATGATGATGACAACAAAGAAGAAATAAATATATAACTATAATAAATAAATAAATAAATAAATAAATAAATGGGAGTACACGCGCAAATGAAAATACACACGAACAAATACACACTTACGCTAACAATTAAATACATAAAGATATACACGCGCACATGCAAACAAAACGCGACGCGGATGAACAATTGTCTGAGCAGAAAGTTTTAGAAATAACCTTTCGTTGTCCATATAAATTAAAAGGAAAAAAGAAAAACAAAAAAAAAAAAAAGGAAGAAAAGAAAAAAAAAATGAAAAAAAAAGAAGCAGGAAAAAAGGAAAAAAAAAAAGAAGTATATAAAATAATATACAATACATATGCGAAACTTGCTAATCATTCGTTCGTTCTTTTCTATAAGAGTATGGAAAATGGTATCGGCAGATCGACGGCTAGACTACTATGGCGAGAAGATGATGTACGTAATGACAGTTGCAAAAAGAAAAAAAAAAAAGAAAAAACCACGAAACAAGGAATCAGCCCTCATTTTCTTTCTTTTCCCTTATTATTATTATTATTATTATTATTGTTATTATTATTATTATTATTATTATTATTATTATTATTATTATTATTATTATTAATGTTATTATTATTCTTCTTTTTCATATATATATCATGCCTTTCTTTTCGAATCGTATGAAGCATGAATAAAAATGTGTACTTTGAAATGAAAAGGAACAAAAAAAAAAAGAAGAAGAAAGTCTGACCGTTATTCACATTTTTTAATTTTTTTTCATTTCGTTTAAATTCATTTTCTTTTTCTTTTTTTTTTTCTTTTCTATCTCTTTATAACATTACGTAATCTTTTTTATGTCACACGTTCACATAATGTATTTTATTTAATTATCATTTCTTTTTGTTTTTTGTTTTTTTTTTTTTTTTTTTAATTGCACAAAAATTAACTTTCAATTGACATTCCACAATTTACATAATTTGTTATTATATAAATTTTATTCGGAGATACGATTTAAATTCATAATTTGTTATGTATAAACTTGTAATTATACGAATTTCGTTTGGCAAAAGGATTAAATTTATATTTCGTCAAGTACAAAGTTTCTAATAATATAAATTTTCTTCAATCGACAGAATATATTTATACCTCGTCGAATATAAATTCGATAATAATATAATTTTTTGTTTAAACAGAATTTGAATGTATACTTTTTGCAAGTATACATTTGAAATTAAATAAATTTTTTTTATGGAGCAAAAGAAAATATAGATTTAAATTGTAGAGGGTTGGTTAATTATTTACTTTTTTATTTTCTCATTACTATCTCATTCATTCTTTCTTTCATTCATTCATTCATTCATTCATTCAATAATTAATTCACACGAATTCTTCCGTCTCTCTCTCTTTCTCTATTTCTCTCTCTCTATCTATCTATCTCTCTGTCTCTTTCTCCTTCGTTATTCGTTCGATTATTATTATCGTCGATTCGTAGAATCTTCCGTATTCTTATCGAGAGCCACTTCTTTGGTCCACCCCGTCCGCCTCCCTCCCCCTCCCCCCCTCCAAATTTGATCGAAATTGTTTTCAAATTCTCCTCGAATTGTTTCGTAGATGAAAAAGTTTTTTTTGAAAGTTCTTGGGCATGAGGGGCGGGGGTTGAAGGCAAGAAGAGGGTGGTGATAGATACTGATAAGAAGAGTTACGAAGGGTAAGGATGATAGAACTTTAGAAGACAAACGAAAAGAAGATGTCGTAAATAAAATGATGGACGACGAAGGATTAGGAGAAAGAGAAGAAGATGGTGGAAAAAGTAAGAGGAGGAGGGTGGGAGGAAAGGAGGGAGGGGATTGACGCAAGGGAATACTACATTAAAGTTTTCGCGACGCGATTTAAATCGATGAAAGGACGGAGAATTTGTCGGGAAATAATGTCTATTTCAACGAGATCCTTTCAAGAATTTAATATCCGACGGCGAATGCTAAAGAAAAAAAGGAGGAAGAAAAAGAAGAAAAAAAAAAAAAAAAGAAAAATTGCAGTAGTACGTTAATTACTTACATATACATAAGTGCATACATAAGATATAAATTTTCATGATCATATACGTACTTATTTAATTTCGGATATGTGTTACTCTCAAATTGATAAAAAAAAACCATTTGCGGACTGATTATTATTTACGAATAGAATTGTCTCTACGTATCCACCATATTGGATCTCTCTAACAATTTATTCATTGATATATATATATATATATATATATATATATTCGATGAATTTCTAACGATTGTTTGAAAAACGTCGCGTGCAGAAGAACTTTCTTCAACCCCTACCACGATTTCACCCTCTTTCCGTACTCATCACCGAATGGATACCCGTTCATTATTGGACGATTATCGTTCGCTATAGTATATATATATATATATATATATATATATATATATTTATATATTTATTTATAAAATAATAATAAATATATTGTAGTAGATGAACAGTTGGTGTGGGTTCGGCGTTAGATCCGATAAAGTGGGAGATAAGAGATAAAAAGGGCGGAAAAAGATTAAAATGAAGAAGAAGAAAAAGAAGAAGAAGAAGTAGATGATAAAAGAAAAAAATCGTAAAGATTTAAGAACGCAATTTAAAAAATTCAAAGAAAATTGAAATCGAACAATGACGCTCGCGTTCTCGCTATTAATCGATAGATAGTTACAAATATTTCATCACTTTTTTATATATGCAATGCATATAAATATACATGTTTGTATGTGTGTGTGCGTGTGTGGGTGCATGTACGTAATTATGTAATAACATATTAAAATAGTATATAACTATAATGATAATGGTCATTATTATTACTATTAAAGATAATAATTAATAATGATTAATTATAATATTATAATATTAACGACAAGGATATAACAATCGATCGGATTAGCCTAAATAATCCGATTTTAAGTATCCAAAAAAAAAGAGGAAGAAGAAAAATGTCATCATTTTGTGTCAAACTCGTATCCATTCTTCCTTCTCTCTCTCTCTCTCTCTCTCTCTCTCTCTCTCTCTCTCTCTCTTTCTATCTTTCTATCTCACTTATTCTTTCTTTCTTTATTTTTATCCTTATCTCTGCTTTTGTCTTGTGTTCGAATAAAGACACGCATCTCATATTTTCTTTTCTCTAATCTCATAAATCTTCTTACATGCAAATTATTCCAACGTGTAGACCACATAAGAAAATGATCTTTTCCATTTATCCTTCGACATCACTCTCTCTCTCTCTCCCTCTCTCTCTCTTTATCTCTCCCTCTCTCTCTCTTTATCTCTCTTTCTCTCTCTCTCTCTCTCTCTCTCTCTCTCTCTCCCTCTCTCGTTCGTTCGATTCTTTGTTCGTTCGACACTCTCATTATCATTCGCTCTCCGTTCGGTAAAAAAAGAAAAAAAAAAAAAAAAAGAAAAAAGGAAGAAAGGGAAAAGAAAAAAAAAAAAGATAAAGAATCGATTCGAACTGTTGGAATATTAAAAGAGTGGTATTGTGATATTATCGAAAGAGAATCAATTGAATTATACCGCACTAGTCTGATATAAGTACAAACGGAGGAAATGGAAATTATCTACTATAAAAGCAGAGAGAGAGAGAGAGAGAGAGGGAGAGAGTTTTCATAATCGAGCTTTGGTTAGCTTTATTTTTAGATAAATCCTTCGATCGCAAACGTGCTATAACTTCGTGTCCATATTCTTTGTAGTAAAGTTAACGATACAACTTGTGAATTATCGAAACGTTATACTTGTCAAATCTTACGAGTGAGAAAGAAGGGCCATAGACGTGTCACGAATGTGAATCTCCAAATATCGAGAAAATTTGAATCGGTCGTCACGAAAATTGCGAGGTTCATTCGGGAAAAGAAATTTCACTCGAACATTTTCTTTCTTTTGTCGCACGCGTTATTATATTACAATTTTGTAATCTTATATACATAAATATTATTTATCATGAATATCTATACGTACTTACTTTTTTAATCCGTGTATCTCGTGAGAAAAAAAAGAAATTATTCTCAAACAATTCATATCCATAATAATTTTTAATAATTTTTCAATTATTAACGGCATTAATTATTTTTTGAATTATTTTTTGCAATTAAATATATTCGCTTTTCAATCTGTTCTTGTCGTAATAATAAAAAAAAATTGTTTCTCAAGAAAAAAAAGAAAATATATATATATATATATGGTTATTTTTTTCTATGTTTGCCATGACAAAAAAATAATTTTTAAATAATTCAAATTCAAAATGTCAAAATATCTATAAAACGAAAAATATATCTTTCATTTGCAATTGAATGAATTTGCAATCTGAGTTTTGGTTAAGAGAAGAAATAAATTTTATTAATTTATTTGTAAATGTAAATCGATGTAAATCGAAATATGCAAGAGTGATGTTAAAGGATATTTAAAAAATGATTATGAAATGAAACGTTACGTTACGGAAGATGATATAAAAGAAGAAATAGATAGAGAGAGAGAGAGAGAGAGAGAGAGAAAAATGATAATTGAACGAGAGATAAATAATTAAAATTATCTAATTTCATTATTTCGTCGGAAGATACTTCGATAACATTCGATCTAATCTCAAAGAATAATTTACAACTGATTGTATATTTGAGTGCAAGAGAGACGGAGAGCGGGGAAAAAGAGTGCGAGAGAGCGAGAGAGAGAGAGAGAGAGAGAGAGAATGAATAAACGAGAGGAGAAGCAAATGAATATTCATTTTTTCGAATTGCGATGAAGCAATGTGAAAATGAACATTTCAAGATCTATCATTGTAACTAACATAATCTAGCGACATTGAAACACGTATTATAATAAATACGTTTTCTTCACATCCTATGGAGAATAAGAGAGTAAGCGATAGTAACAAAAGAATGAGATGTGTCGATACACTCATAAATAATGCATACGCATTATAATTAAATGCACGCGTATTGATCGTACGCACGCGTATAATTCGTACGCACGCGTATAAAATGTACATGCCTATGGTTATATATACGTACATATATATATATATATATATATATATATATATATATATATATATATATATATATACGTAACACAAACACGTGTATTATCCACATATTATATATATATATATATATATATATATATATATATATATATATATATATATATATTATGTATATTTGCACTAATACATGACAAATAAATCGGAAAGCTTTCGAACGTTTTGAAATATCGAAAGAGAAATAATCGATCCTATTAAAAAATACGAAGGAAGAAAATCCATCATTTTTTTTCCATTGCATTGTCTTATTACATATATACATACATTAAATATATATATATATAATATAAATATATATATATATATATATATATTTAATGTTTATATATATATATATATTTAATAAATATAAATATATATATATATATATATATATATATATTTATATTATATATTTAATGTATGTATATATGTAATAAGCGAACTAATTATCGTTTGTTTTCAAACGATTGGTATTATACATAATAATTAATGAATTATTACAATCGAGTACAAACATTCGTTTCATTCCTCATCATTATTATATCGTTATCATTATCATCATTGTTATTATTATCGACGTATTATTATTTCTTTATTTTATTATTATTATCATTATTATCATCATTATTCTCATCGTTATATTATCGATATGAGTGTGGACAAAAAAAAGAAAAAAACCAAAAAACACAAAGCAAAGAAAGGAGAAGCAGCAAAAGAAAAAAAGCCAAGAGAAAAAAAAAGAAAAATAAACTGTACGTAACAGGAGGCCCGTCTTTTTTGGTACTACCCAAAATTTTGTCGTCCGCTTTTATTGTTAAATTTGTTGTTGTAATTCGATGAAAAGAAAAAAAAATTTCCAAATGTCTTTGTATCACGAAGGATATATATATATATATATATATATATATATATATATTTATTGTTTAAGCAAAAAAAAACCAATGATCACACAAATTAAACTTAATAAGAGAATTAATTGATTAAAGCAAAAGGAGAAAAAAGCAAAGCGAAACAAGAAAATAGAGAAAAAAAAAACCGCGAAAATTGTTCACATTTCTTCAAAATTCTTTTTATCCTCGAGCTCGAATAAATTCGTCGATTGTTCTGTAATATCTTCGATCAATGCCCTTTTATCATTCGAATTTTCATCAGTTCGATCGTCAGATCGTACGAGTTCCTTATCGTTCTTTTCGTTCTTTAAAAAATCCGGTATTATGGCGTACTTTTGTTTACTTTGCAATTCCTCATAATGTTCGCAAAATTCTTTGTAAAGATTCGCATGATCGTACCTTCTTTCATCGTTCTCGGATCTTTTAACGAGATCGGCAATAGCACATAAATCAGATTTTGGAATATCACCTGAAACATCTCTGTAATGCGATCGTATTCTCGTGTCAACGTTCATGCCAATATTTTTATCAAACGGAGATTTTGTTTTATAAAAATCCTCGAAAGCTTCAGTGAAAACTGATCTTGGATTAGAAAGGGAATCATTGTACCAAGAATTCCAACGTTTTTTACGATTATTATCGTCTTGTTCATTATCGTTAATCAATTTATCGATACATTCTTCGAGCAATGGTGATTTCTTTTGTATAAATGTCTTAGCCTGTTTCATCAAATGTTCCTTACATTTTACGGCCAAAGAAACGTTAGATTTTTCTAACGTTAAATCTTTATCTTCGATCGTAATAATTTTATCATTTTCCGTAGAAATTAATTTCATACAATTAGTATTTTTATTCTTCTCATCTCTCATTTCGTCGGACGATTTCGTTGTATCGGTATTTAATAAGATTTTAGGTGAAACTTTTAAAGACAATAAATCATATACACTCTCGGATCCTGACGAATCATTTTTATTATTATCATTTTTATTATCATTTTTATTATCATTATTCCGATCTTTATCGATATTTAATTCAACAATATCTCGATTTTCGTCTATCAAGTTAATTAATTCATTCGATAACGTCTCTTTCACTTTTGTATTACTATTTTCGTCGATAGAACATCCTTCGAATATTTCTTTATTAGAATTATTCTCGTTATCAGACTGATGTTGTACACTTACGGATGAATTATCGTTGTTTTTATTAATATTATCGTCTTTCCAAAAACCTTCGACGTTTCCATTTTTGATTACGATATTGTTTTCCTCGACGAATTTATCGACGTTAGTGCAAAAATCTTTCATACCTTGACGAATACTACTTAATTTTTCTGTCAATGGATTCTTATTATTTTTTCTTTGATAATTTCCTACGTTGGAATATTTTGAAACATCGTAGGATGCGTTAAAAGCAGCAGCGTCATCAGGTAACGTGTTTCGAATATTTTCATTTTCTAAAATAACAATATCATATTAAATACATAAAATATGAAATATGGTAATAATAATATTGCGAATATTTGTTCAAATAATAATTAATATTATTGTAAAAAAAAAAAAAAAAAAAAAGAAAATTAAACAAAACAATTTTACACTATTCGCGAATAATTTATACGCTGTTATTTATTAATATTAGTATTTTGAAACATTTCCAATCAATATTTTAAATAAATGGTCAATACTTATAATAAAATATGATAACATATATAATTGAAGACAAAAAAAAAATCACTGCGAATATTTATAAATATAATAATTCGTCAATATTTTATATAAATAGGTGATCAATATTAATAATAAATCCGAATCCAATCACAATACATAATTATTTATATCGATCGGTAATATATAATCATTTATCAATATTTTATTATAAATACTGACCGAAAATATTTCCATATATTCAAAAATTTATTATACAAAATATTTATCGAATACTGATGAGAATACTGATTCAATTAAGCGATAATAATAATTATATATTGATGAAAAAAAAAAAAAAAAAAAGAAAAAACGAGATATTTTGAAAGAAATGTGTAACAAGATGCATACATATGTAGAATATAAAATAGAAAGAAACAAATAGATTGTTCAAATATATAAATGAGGCGTAATAAAAATTCATTTATATATATATAAAAAAAAAAAAAAAAAAGAATGAAAAGAAAAAGAAAAATATGTGGCATTGGCATAAAACAACCACAGTTCGTTAATTAAACTTACCATTATTATCGAGTTTAGGTTCCTTTTTGTCGGATATACAAGGCTGTTGCTCCTCGTTCGTTTTATCCACCGTTGTTTTTAGAATAATTTTCGCATAATCCGTGACCTCTCTACCCAAAGCGTAACCACCTAAAGGATCCTCAAGACTTTTACGTTCATTCAAAACTTGTTTGCCTAATCTTTTTTTCTCAGCATCACCGGCAACGTAATCCTTCGATCGTAAAGTTTCTTCCTCCTCACAATTCATTTCTCGATTCTGATCTTTGTCGTTGATCTTCGATGTGAATATTTGAAGAAGGAAAAAAAAAGAAAAATAAAAAAAATAAATATCGTTTCAAATGAAAATATACAGATAGGATTAAAAATTTCCGAACGATCTTACAAATCAATTTATTTCTTTTTTCGAGAATTCTCAGATCAATTTTTTATTTTTGTTTCGTTTTTCTTTTTTCTTTTTTTTTTTTTCTCTCTCTCTGTTTTCTTTTTTCTTTTTCTCAACGATAGTAAAAAAAAGTTCGTAAGTTTTTGCGGCTTTACAATTTGCAATCCAAGAAAAAAAGAAGAAAAAGGAAAGGAAGGAAAAATCCCCCACCCCTCCTCCCTCCACCCTCCCCCCCCTTAAAAAAAAGAAGAAGAAAAGAAAAGAAAAGTTAGCCTGAAAAGGAGTCAATTAGTTCATTTAAAATCTCTTCGGGCGGGGAGGGAGAATTTCCCCCCGCGTCTTTGTCATAGTGACATTTGTTTTGGATTGGTCGAAGATAGAAGAAGAAGAAAAAGAAAAAAAAAAAAGAGAAGTTAAACAAGAAGAAGGAAGAAGAAGTCAAAAATTACCCGAGTAGTTTTCCAGGGTACGATGAGATTACGTTGTGCATTTTTCTCTTCCTCCGCCAATGGCCTGTTTCCGTCACTTTCCTCGATTACTTTTTGTCGGCCGTTTTTATTTTCTTCGTCGTTTTCCAGCTCGGCATCGGAATAAGTGGGGGAAGATGAGGACGAAGACGAAGACGAAGATGATGAGACGCTCAACTTTTTCTTCCCTTCCAGCTTAAGCTTCGTCAGAGAGAAAGAGAGAGAGAGAGAGAGAGTGTGAGAGAGAACGAGTGAGAACGAGTGAGTGAGTAAGAGAGAGAGAGAGAGGGGGAGAGAGAGAGAGAGAGGGAGAGTGAACAGGGCAGAGCAACAGGGCATACAGGCAACAAGATTCACGCAACGTGAATGATCAATAGTCCGCGATGTGTGGACCGCGAAGATGATCTTATTCGAAGCACGAATTCTGTATCAGACCTTGACGAAACTAGTTCTTACCAGTTCCTTGCTCGTACACATCGGCGACTTCTCCCTGTCGACTTCTTCGTCGTCCTGTTGATTCGTTTTCTTCTTATTAGTTATCTCCGCTTCCCTTTCGGGCCTACCGACCGGTTTGCGAAGCTTTCTTTTGTTTATCAACTCTTTCGAGGGCGGATCGTGTGCATGTTGAGAGGTAAACAAAGATCGATGCAAGTTAAATGAGTGAAAGCAGTTGGACAACTTATCGTCATTAAATGGGAAATAATTTTCTTTCTTTCTTTCTTTCTTTTCTTTTCTTTTCGTTTCTTTTTTTTTTCTTTTTTTGTTTTTTTTTTTTTTTTTTTTTCCTTTCTTTTATCCCTTCCAAACGTTTTTACGATTTTCATGAGCGAAGAAATTTGATCCGATCAAATGATGAAAAGTATGCAAAATAATGAGAACATAATATAGTATATGTTTTCTTTTTTTCTTTTCTTTTTTTTTTTTTCCTTTTTCCTTTTCTTTTTCCTTTTCTTTCCCCTCTCTTTCTTTTTGCAATAAAACGATAATAAACTGAGTATGCAAAACGATGGCTAAAAAAAATATATATGTATATGCTGGAAATATTTTCTTATAATATCTTGCTATTGTGTATGTCATATATTTATATATATATATATATATATATATATATATATATATATATATATATATTTTTTATTTTCTCTTTTTAAAGTAAAATGACAATAAAATTAAGCATATATATATATATATATATATTTTTTTTTTTTTTTTATAATAAAATGATATAAAAAAAAAAGGGTATGAAAAATGATCAATCTATTCTAATTATAATCCATAGTACCTATTTATTAGGCATCTTCACTTATATAACCTATACTTATTTATAAAGCATTATAATATTTCTAATACCTTATTTTTATTTTCTAATACCAACCCATAACACTATCGTTGATCTTCTTCTGTTCTGCCTCAATCCATCGTTGTCTCTCCGCTGCCTCTTCTTTCGGACCACCTCGCATCCTAACAAAAAAAAAAAAAAAAAAAAAAAAAAAAAAAAAAAAAAAAAAAAAAAAAAAAAAAAAAAAAAAAAAAAAAAAAAAAAAAAAAAAAAAAAAACAAATATTATAAATACTCTCCAGTCTAGAATTTGGTCATCTATCATTTGTTCTAATTTTACCATGCTTCGGCACAAGCACGATCTCGTGGAAAGACCGGCCTGTCGTCCAGATAATGAAGATTCTTACACTTTAAAATCATCGTCTTTCGATACATTTTGATATTCTTTAAGACAGGATTACCGGTCAAAGTAATTACTCTTAAAGATTTCATATCACCGAGAATCTGAAATAAATCCTTTGAACGTTATACCTAAATATTTGATTGAAAATGAAAAATTAATTGTTCATATCGAATGTAATCCAATCGACTTACGTCGACGATATCGAATGTATCTATTCGATTATGAGATATATCCAAAATTGATAAATATTCCAATAATCGGAGATGCTCGATGTCAGTACTACTTTGTAAATAATTATAAGACAAATTCAACGTATTTAAGAACTTCAGACTGTCTGAAAATATTGTGTAAGTATTTAAAAAAAAAAAAAAAAAAAATAACATTATCGATATGAATAATGAGAGAGTTTATGAATTACCAAGATTTTCAATTTTTGTTATCATATTATAGGACAAGTTCAATGTGTCCAACTTCGTCAGGTATTCCAAATTTTCAATTTTACTGATTATATTGTGATGAAGATACAGACATCTAAGTTCACTTTGATTCTCTAAATTTGCAATTTCACGAATCCCGTTGTTCTCCAACCAAAGTGTCTTCAAACCCGTGTACTTTTCCAGATTTTCGATAAACGAGAAGCCTTGCTTTCGAATAAATAATTAGAAAAGAAAAAAAGAAACCAAAAAAAAAAAAAAAAAAAAAAAAAAAAAAAAAACAAATTCAAGTTTATCCTCATTACATTTACCTTTGTAATGTAGATATAAGACGTCGTTCAACCAAGGAGTCTGATAAAGCTTATGTTCTTTACAATGTTTCTTGATAAACTGCTCCGTCATTCTAGTAATTATTAATTTGATATATCGAATGGGAACAAAAAATAATGATCCATCGTTATGGTATAACAATTACTTTTTACCTTACGCCATGCTTTTTTTCATCATAATCATAAACTTTGCCTTTGATGTATGGCCTGTTCTCTTTTTCCTTTAAATAAGCGAAAAGTGATTCGTTGGAATCAACTTTATCAATGGTTTTATCATCCGTTGGACCTTGTAAATTTTCATTTGACGATGATAAATCATCGATAATTTCCATTTGAACAATGTCTTCCGATATTTTATTATATGTTACATTTGTTTTTATAATGTCATCGTTGTTATCGATATCATTTTGATTTGCATCTATCGATTCTTCTTTATATTCATGATTTACGGTCGTTACCTTAACTATATCAGTTTCATGATTTTCGTCATAATCGGTGCTAGTATCTTCCTTTTTAATCATTAACGTGATATCGTTATCGGGATAATCGACGTTTGATTTCGATGTATCACTCGATACATCTATCGAAGCTTTCTCATTAATCATAGAATCTAATTTACAATTGATAATGTTATCAATCAAATTTTCATTAATAAATTCGATCAATGATTTTTCGTCACTTTCATTCACAATTATTTTCTCTATTTCGATTGGAATTGTTTTATCCAAAACAATCTTTTCATCTACCTTTACAGGTACAAGATTCACATTATGAGATACAGTATCCCCTTCATTTAAAATTTCCGAACTTTCGGGCAGCCTTTTTTTCAGGTCTATCATCCTATCTTTAAAATCTTTCTCCATTACTTTTATCCTATAATTTTCCGTAACTTCGTTTTTCGTCAAAGGCATCTCGATGAACGGCGATACCGATCTTTGATTTTCAACGATATTCTCTTCTAATTCGTCTACGTCCAATTTCGTATTTACGTCGATCAATTCGTTATCTTCAATTTCGGCAATTGCCTTTTGTTCAGTCAACAATTCTTCGAAACGATTAAATTCAATGGCTAAATCTTTCAATGACTCGTTTTTCAAATTCTCTATCTTCATTTTTTGTTCATTGATTTTTTTCAAAATTTCATTAACCTCCACCTCGGATTTGTAACGTGTAGAATCTAATAATTTAGCCAATTTTTTAGCATGAATTTCTTTCATGTCTACTACAATATTATCATTTGTTAATTCAACGAATTTTTCTTCCCTTTCTTCAATATTAGATTCGTTTATGTCCAAAGCATCGAAATACTCCAATAATTCTTCCTGTTCGTTCTTTGTATTTTCCTCGTCGACACGTTCGATCGATAAATCTGAAAAGAAATCTTTTTCGATCTTTTCCGTGAACTTATCGCTACCGGAAGAACCTTTCCCTTCCATATTCATTATGTTTATAACGTCTTTCGTGTTGAGGTAGTACAGCATATCTTCGAAACGTAATTCGTTAGAATTTTCAAAAAGTATCGAGGCCAGTTTGTCCAATCGTTTTCCAACTTCTACGAGATCGTTTTGTCCTTTCAAATTGTCTCCTTTCTCTTCCTGTTCCTCTTCCTGTTTCTCTTCCTCTTCCTCTTCCTCTTCCTGTTCCTCTTCCTCCATAATTATTTTATCCAATTCCGAATCAAACGAAAAATCTATCGACGTTTTTTCTTCGTTGACCTCTAAAACGTCCAAAGATTTTTCCAATTCCCCGAAATCTATACTGGCACAACTGTCATCTTTCAAATGATCGTTCGAACGATTCTCAAAACTTTCTCGACGATTAAATACGTTCGAGTCATTTTCTTGTAAAAGTACGTCGTTTGAAATGTCACCGATTAAAATAGGATCATTCGTGGAATGATTTATCTCAAAGATCCTCGAACCGTCCAAAATCATTTTTCTTTGATCATCAACATTTTCACGTGCTGTCAGAGAATTTGACGTGTCCTCGATGATTCCTTCTTGATTGATGACCGTTTGAACGTCCGATCCACTGTCATAGAAAACCAATGTATATTCTTCCGAATCACTATCGTTCTCGCTTTCGTCCGTCATAATTTTTTTCTTAGATTCACTTTCGATCAAATTAGGTATCAGATAGTTCTTCGATTCGTTCGTATCAATACGATTTTCTTCGTCTCCAATGATCTAAATTAATACAATAATTAACGATAAAGAAATATATCGATAATAATTCAACGAACTAATCGTATTTATTATTTTAAACATTTTTCATACCTTGTCGTCCTTTAATACCAACATCGTTTCATCTTTCTCTACATTTTTTAATTCGTCCTCGACAATCCTCGAACTTTCACGATCTTCAATTCCAATCCTTTCTGAATTACTCATGACTCTGATTTATTCTTCAATCAAAATATTCAAAGAAATGAAAAGGAGTCAACGTGCACAGATTAAATGGAAAAAGAGATAGAGAGAAAGGGGAGAGGGAAGGAAGGGTGGGAGTGAATTACGGGGGGAGAGAGAGAGAGAGAGAGGAAGAGAGAGAAGGGAAAAAAGAGAGAGAAAGACGTAAAGAGGAATTTATTCCAAGTGTGTCGATATGACAACGCACCAACGTTCTGCATAAACGTTCAGAATAAACGTGGTCATAGAAACAGATGTTTGCCACTTGTTTGATCGATTGCCACGATTTGAATTTCTCACGTTTTAAATTTCTCCTCGTCGATTATTCTACTACCGTATTAAAAAAAAAACATTGTATTTTCATTTGCGTGTGTGATGGAATAAAGAGTACAAGAAAAGAAAAAAAGAGAGAGAGAGAGAGAGAGAGAGAGAGAGAGAGAGGAAAAAAAAAAGAAAAAATACAAGAAAAATAAGTATTCCTTTTTTCTTGATACAACGTCTGCACCACAAGTCGGAAAAAGGTGGAAATCGTTGCACGTATTCTCCATAAAACGTTTGCGCATGTATGTTCAAGAGAGATAGAAAGAGAGAGAGAGAGAGAGAGAGAGACGAATTTACTTGATGCATTTACACCTGTTTAACTTTGACACTGTTTATAGGCTATATCTTGTTTGATATCTATTCTAGCGAATATATACGTCGAGTTTCCTTTGTTCGACTTGACCGTCTGGATGCTCCCTTCTCCCCCTCCCCCACCCCCCTGCCCCAGCCCCTGCCCTGCCCCCCTACCCCTTTGGTTCACATCGCTTGTTTTTCCTCTCGACTCGCGATCCTCGTCGTCTCGAGCGCAGCCACTGTCCAGGCCATCTTTGGATTGTGAATGATTCGCGAATGAATGCTATCAACATAATCTTCTTGGAAAAGATACGAAGTAACGTCGACGATTCGCAAATGTCGCGACGAATCCGATCGAAACAGGAAATCGTTGTACTTCTTCAAAGCTACGATTACCAACCCGATCTAACAGAATCTTTTTTCTTTTTTCTTTTCTCTTTTTTTTTTTTATATTTCTTTTTCCTTTTTTTTTTTTTTTTACTCCCCTCTATTCCCTAATCCTCCTCTACTACTTCTTCATCTTATTTCTTCTCTACTTCATACTCTTCTCTGCGTCTTTTTTGTCTTTTCCCCGTCTATTTTCCTAGTCATGAAATTCTGTTTTTCCACTGTTTGTCGATTCGATCGATCGATAGTTCGATAAACTCTCCTACGAAGTTTTTTTTTTTTTATTCCATTTTCTTTCCTTCTCATTTCTTTACTCTCCCGGCTTTTTCTTTTTTCCTTTCATTTTCATTTCATTCCTTTTCCCTTCTCTTCTCTTTATTTTTTTCTTTCCTTCTTCTCTCATTCCTATTTTCCATCCATCCCGCCCATTTCTTTTCTCCCTCCTTTTCTTTTTTTTTTTTTTTGTTTTTTTTCTTTCTTCCTTTTCCCTTTTTATTCACCTTCTACGATATCTGCTTTCTATTTCTTTCTTTTCTTTTTCTTCTTCTTCTTCTTCTTTTTTTTCCTTTTTTCTTCTTCTATTTTTTCCTTTTTTCTTTTTTTTTTTTTTTTATCTTTTTTTCTCTCTCTGTCGTAGACGACGACCTTTTTGTTCTTCGCGTTATATCTATAGTCTTCTCGCTCGGTTTGCTTGTCCGTCGAGTCTGAATATAATCGATCTGTACTACTGCTATTTCGAAACACAGATTCTCTCTCTCTCTCTTTCCCTCCCCCCGCCCCTCTCTCTCTCTCTCTCTCTCGTTATGTATATTTATATGTAAATTGTGAATTTTCTTTAAAGAGAAAATATAAAAAAAAGAGTGGTATATATATATATATATATATATATATATATATATATATATACTTCTCATTTATTTTTAAATATGTTGAATTTTTTAAGGATTTATTTAATCGCTCGAAAATATTTCAATATTTTTACGATAAAAGGTTTATCCTTTTATTCTATTTTATTTTATTATTTTTTAATTTTTTATTTATTTCTTTTTCTTCTCCTTATATATACATACATACATATATATATATATATATATATATCTTTTTTTTTTGATATTTCACTATGACTAATAGATATTATGGCATTCGAATTCCGTGATATCAACTCGGTTGACACGATATCGTATTTAAGCTGGGCTGTTAATATGCGCATACATTTCCTCAAAACGTCATACGTGTGCTGATGTAGGAAGAGAAGAAAGCTTACACGGAAGTACACGCGTTAGTGACGATACGTAATATAATACATTAGTTTCCAATGACAGGCTTCAAATATCTAACATTATTTTTTATACGTAGACTATCTCTCTCTCTCTCTCTCTCTCGTCGCTTACTCACTCTAATAACGTGTTCATTTGATATGAGAAGGTATCGAATTTTGATACCTTCTTTTGTTTATACCATTTTTCTTTTCGACAATCTCTTCACTTCGAATCTTAAATTTTTCTTTTTCTTTTTCCTTTTCTTTTCTTTTTTATCTCATCTTCTTTCCAAAAAAAAAATCGTCTCTTCTCTTAGAGGAAAAAGAGAACGAAAAAAAAAAAAAAGAAAAAAAGAAGAAGAAATATGACAAAAAAAGAAAGGAAAAAGAAAAATATAAATAAAAAGCTAGAACTTCGTTCGTGCGATTTTAAAAAACGAGAATTCCAACGAGAGAATCCGGTATTTTCGTTTCTCTTTAAACGATCGATATCTTTCACGAATCGATCAAATTTCACGATACCCTAGGACTTTAAACGCTTTAACGGGGACTTTAATTCATCGCGAGACGATCGTCTTGCCCTTGACCGCAGAATCGAATTGGCTATCACCAATGTATCGAGAATCGATCGATCGATCGATCCTCCTTTTTCTCCTCTTCTTCTTGAATATTTTACTACGATAGTGGGAGTCCATGAATAAGCCCTTTTCATATTTATTTAGATTTTTACATTTCGTGGGATTATTCTGAAATAACTAATTCATTGATTATAAAACATGATCGACTTCAATTAGGTTGAGAGAGAGAGAGAGAGAGAGAGAGAGAGAGAGAGAGAGTTCGGCATGATGACAATTAAAATAAAAATTTACTCGATAATAATAACAATAATAACAATAACAACGATAATAAATAAATAAATAAATAAATAAATAATTTCTTTCTTTAAATCGTATAGATAAATGAGTATCGATAAAGATAATCAATTAGATGATCTTTACGTTTAGATGATCGAACAAATAAGATCGATATAAGATCGTGGGATAAGTGAGAGAGGAAAAAAGGGAAAAAAAGAGAAAAAAAAGAAAGAAAAAAAAAAAAGAAGAAGAAGAAGAAGAAAAAGAAAAAAGAGATTCGGCAAAGGCGAAGATTTTTTTTATACGATAACGTGACTCGGCTCGCGCGACGTCTCGCGACCGTGACCTCGAGAATCTCAGATCGAGAACCGAGCCTATAACCAGGATCAAGAAACGATCGAGATGTACTATTGGAACGGGGAATGCTAGTAGCATTTTCTATAAGATCGTGTTCTTCTTCACAGTAGTCGGGCTCATCGGTGGATCACGATGGATCACCATTCGAATGTATTATGTAATTGATGTCGATATTCGATCGATCGATCCATCGATCTTTCTCTAACTTCTTCTCACACTCTCTTTCTCTCTCTCTCTCTCTCTCTCTCTCTCCCTCATCTTTTTATCTTTCTTGTTTAGGTATCGATTAAGTCGGGTTGACTTGATTTTGTAAAGCAAAATAGCCGTGGGTGGCCATCTCCTTCTTCAAGATTATACCTTGAGGGTGGCGCGGAGGCGGAATCCTATTTGAATATGCTTTGAATCGGCGATCGAGTCTGCTTCTTATGTTCGTGTCTTTTTTTTTGCCTCTTCTTCCCTTTGTCCATTTTTTTTTCTCTCCTCTTCTCCCTCTTTGTCTCTTCATCTATATATTTATGTTATATATATTATATAAAATGTATATATATCTGATAAGATATTTAATATATATATATATATATATCTTATCTTTATTATCAATATCACTATAATGATCTACATGCATTTTTGTATGTATCTATTTATGATCTATGACGTATACACATATCATACATCATAAATCAATATACACACACACATGCATAATATTATATATATGTATATATATATATGTATATGTGTATGTGTATGTAAGTATATATGTATACTTTTATATCTACTGACATTCTTCTATTTTTATCATCAATATCTCTTTAATGATCTATATTTTTTATACATATTATGAATCTATTTATGATGTGATATATATATGTATATATATATATATATATATATATATATATAAATATAAATATATATTTCATATCTTTATTAACTATTTATATCAATCTACTTATTTAATATCTGATATTATATCTAACACTTGCATTTTTCTTTCTTATATTATTCTGTAATTATTAATTTTATTATTACTACAATATTTGTTATCTCATATATATATATATATATATATATATATATATATATTTCTTCTTTATTATCTAATAATTTATTGTCTCTTACTTCTCTACTGTGAACTTGTCGAAATTCATTATGGAGATAAATTATAATTTTCTCTCTCTTTCTTTTTTCATTCTACACGTCACGTATTTTAAACGCGTTGACCGTCGGCAAATTTTTAGCAATGGAAAGAAGATCCGCTTGTAGAGAGAAAGAGAGAGAGAGAGAGAGAGAGAGAGAGAGAGAGAGAGAAAAGAAAAGAAAAAGAGACTTATCTGAGAAGCTCGCGTCAAAAAATACATAATTCCGTAATCTTGACAATGAGAAATCATACGAATATAAATTTAAAGACTCTATTTAATTCTAATCAAAAATAAATACCATAAATAATGAAATCTCTCTCTCTCTCTCTCTCTCTCTCTCTCTTGCTCTCTGTCTGTCTTTATCTTTAAACAGAATTAATATTAGTAGGACTAGCGAATAGTAGTTTTTTTTTTTTTATTTTTTTTTTTTTCTTCTAATACACCATGAAAAGATGAAGATTATTCGTTGTTAACTGATCGGCGTAAAATTCATATCTAATTAATATTCGTCCCATAAGTTAAAGATATATGTATGGAGATAAAGAAAAAAAAAATTTTTTCTGTTCTCCCTTAAATTTTCCACTCGTATTATTGTTCATATATTTTCACTGATTTAAAAGAGATATGTACAACTGTAAATTGCATCGGTTGTGTTTAGATTTTCCATAAATTTGAATAACATTGTCACTTCCTGCGCGTTATCATATTAGGCGTAGATGAGAACAATAAGAGAGAGAGAGAGAGAGAGAGAGAGAGAGAGAGAGAGATGATAGTTTCTATCTATCTATTTATCTATCTATCTCTCTCCCTCTCTCTCTCTCTCTGTATGTTATTTAGACGCCACTCGTATGTGACCTCGCCCTTAGAGGGAAAGATTCTGCATTAGATTGAATCGAATTGAGAATAATATTACTGTCTGCTTCGTCGTGTCTATCGATTTTCTTTCTGTCTTTTTCTCTACCTGTTTACTCTCAACAGTATTTTAATTTCTTTTCTCTACTTTACCGAAATCCATCTCCGTCTTCTCTTTCGGTTCTTCTACAGCTTAACTGACGTTCCACCTGTTGTCAAGTATCTCTAAAGATCATAAATATCGTACATCGTAGGGGTTTCAAAAACAAAAAAAAAAAAAAAAAAAAAAAAAAGGAAAAAAAAGAAAAGAAGAAAAAAACATCAAATCAGGCCAAGTTATTCCTTTTTTCTTTCTTCTTTTTTTTTTCTTTTCCTTTCTTTTTTTTTTTTTTTTTTTTTTTTTTTTTTCCTTACTATAATATTATACAACGAAACTCGTGTTTCGTTGATTTCCAAGAAATAATGAAAAAACAACGTTGCTGATTCTTTGAAAAGGGAGAAAAGTACCGTTACATATATATATATATATATATATATATATATATATATATATATATATATATAAAGAGATTGAAAAGCCAGTGACAATATTATTCGGATCGTTTGATAAATTTTTTGCGTAATCGAATCTACCCCTTTTCCTCAGTTCTATCTCCCCCGTCCACGTTTTTCTTTCTGTTTTTTATATTCTTTTTTTTTTTTAATTTTTTCTTTTTTTTTTTTCTTTTTAGATACAACAAAAGTTTTAACAAAAAGATTTCGTAACGGCAATTCGTAAAAAGAAAGAGAAAAAATTCTTTACGAAATATTTCATTTGGATAATAAATGTATCGACATACATATGTATATATATATATATATATATATATATATATATATATTAAAATTTTCTTCTCGTTAATATGTAATTCATGTTAGTTTTAACCTGTAAAAAGAAAGGGAAGAATTTTTCTCCCTTACGATGAAATACATGCATATATTAGAAATAATATAATAATAGGAATATAGAGGCAGGAAGCTACGAATAAATTAATAAATCAAAACTTATGTAAACGTTTTCTAAATGGTTAAAAATGTAGGAATAATGTAATTTATTTATTATATTATCAGGTAGACAAATTAAATTTTCATGACGGGTTAACTCCTTGTAAGTATTCCTCGATTATCGAAGGTCAAAGTAATAAAATCTAAGGAAAGAGAGAAAAAGACAGAGAGAGAGAGAGAGAGAGAGAGAGAGAGAGAGAGAGAGAGTAGCCATCTTTCGGTAGGTTCACGTTCAAGGTCGAGGATAAATAAAGGTATCGTCCAGTCACGATAGCAAAGTAGACGTTCTAACGTTCGTCCTAACGCTCGTCCATCTAACATTTAACATTTAACATTTAAACTTAGATATAATAAAACGAATCGCCGATAATAATATAAAATCGACGAATAAGGAAGAAAAAGAAAGAAAGAAAGAAAGAAAGAAAGAAAGAAAGAAAAAAAAAATGGAAAAAGTATATTAGCATAAACGTCGGAGAGAATTCGCGCTACTTTTTCTTCGTCCGTATACACGATTCTAACGTCAGGCCAATGTCTACCTTTCTCACCCCTCCTACCCTCCCTCACTTCCCTTCGACCACCGAACGCCCCCTTCCCCCTCACCACCACCCCGCCGTCCAGTTTAGATCGATCACTTTCTAACGATAAACTCTCTTCAAGGATCTTTTTTTGCTTTTTTTTCTCTCTCTCTCTCTCTCTCTTTTTTTTTCTTTTTCTTTTTCTTCCTCGACACTTTTTTCTTTTCTTTTCTTTTCTTTTCTTTTCTTTTCCCCTTCCCACCTCTTTTTCTCACGGATGACAAATTATCTCGTACAATTACGAAACGCCACTTAGTACGTGCGATTTTCATTTTAATGTTAATATTAAGGAATGGAATGGAATGGAATGGAAAGGAAAGGATGCGTGTTCTTCGAGGAATTTTTAGAGACTGTCCGCCGTTCGTATACGCGGCGTCCTATCAAGGGCCGAGACCGAAGTAAAATTTTGGATACACCTGTACGCGCGGAGTAAGGCCAACTACTTTTTTGCCTTCGCGGTGGCTTCATCAACTCTATTGGACTCATCGGCAAGCTTCGTTTGAATTTATATATCAGGCAAGTCGATTCGTTAGCGATATATGAAAAATTTATCATCCCCGTCCCTTTTTGTTTCTCTTCTCTATTCTTTTCTTTTCTTTACTGGTTTTCTTCCTTTTTTTTTTCTTTTTTTTTTTTTGAATTTCTTCTTCTTCTTCTTCTTCTTCTTCTTCTTCTTCTTCTTCTCCTTTTTCTAACTCTCGATATTTGATTAATTTTCTCGATCGTTGGTCATCATTCTTAGACGATCATGACGATTATTATGACGACGACAACGAAGAGCAAAGAAGAAGAAAGAAAGAAAGAAAGAAAGAAAGGAGAAATAAGGAGGAGAATGGAACGATCGAGAAATTGTTTCGAAAGTTTCGAAATCGATAAGTAAGTTCGAAAAGTAAAATCCGTGTCAGGAAATTCCTGAAATCTCACGTTTGTTTATCTCGAATGTTTTTGATGTTTTGACTGGGATAGCGGATCCTATGTAAATAAAGAAGGAATTAAATGGCACGCGGTTCGTGGAACGAATCAAAATCTGTCGCAATCCATGCGTGTCCTGCATGTACGACGAACAAGCCTCAGAGAAACAAAAGGAAAGTACCGCTATTCTTCCGCGCGATCCTTATCACATTCGGCTACTTTTGTATTCCGTATCTTTTCTTCCTCTTCTTCTTCTTCTTCCTCCTTTTCTTTCTTTTCTCTCTCTCTCTCTCTCTCTCTCTCTTTCTCTCTCTCTCTCTCTCTCTGTCTCTCTCTCTGTCTCTGTCTCTTTCTACCTATATCTGTCATTTATTTCTAATAACATTTTATATCCGAACAAATCTTCTCTATATAGAATATATCATAAATATATTTTTTCATATCGAAGAAAAAAAGAAAAAAAGAAAAAAAAAAAAAGGACAAGGAAAGAAAGATTTATCGTCAACTTTTAATTACTTCACAATTATATTCGATCGTGCCAAAAAAAAAAAAAAAAAGAAAAAATAAAAAGATCGATATTGTCGATCCATTTCGTAAAAATCGATCTAGATCCTTATATCTCGATAATCTAGTTTTAGTTATATCGTAAGATTTTTTTGTCCTGAAAATTTTACAATCACCATAAGATAAGACGTTTCATCGTGCGATAAAGCAGACGCCTAATGTCTATCCATTTGGTATAATACGGCGTTCATTACGCCATTGATGACATAATATTGTTCTCGTTTCTTCTCGACGACGATTGATTATATTGACAGAGTCACCCGTTGTCACCTCGAACGCACATCGACAATACGATCGTCCTACTTTTACATAAGTGGATATAAATCTTACGAACGGTCTCTTTACAATCGAGGAAACGATTAATTATCTCGAACATACATAAGAATCTAATTATATTGGTCATTTAACAATATGATTTGACGTTTGATAAAAAGAGAAAAAGAAGAAGAAGAAGGATAAGGAAAGAGAGAAATGATTATAATGGAGGAAAGAGAGAGAGAGAGAGAGAGAGAGAAAGAGAAGAAGAAGAAGAAGAAGAAAAGAGAGCGAAAAAAGAAAAAAAGAATTGATAGGTCAAGCGAAAAAAGAAAGGCGAAATGCGTGTCTCGAATCAGCTGATGCGAAGTCGAAAGGAGCAGCAGCACGTGTAAGGTCGGACCACGTGTTCGCCCTCGTACGGATCTACGTATCGGTATGTATCGGTATCTACTAGCTACTACGCACTCAACGAAAACGACGTAGTATATATATATATATATATATATATATATATATATGTATATATATATATATATATATATAGCTAAGTCTTACGCGTAGCGCGCGT